>NC_044565.1:32773900-32793560 GCF_007565055.1 Rhinopithecus roxellana
TTTTCCTATACAAACAGCAGAGAAATGGTCCCTGGAAGACCCCCAGTCCACATGTAAGGGCCTGATTCCAACATGATGTAATAATCAGACAAAAAAAAAAAAAAAAAAAAAAAAGTGGTCACCAGTAAGAGATCTAACACAGAAGATTGTGCCTGAAAACATGGCTGAAGTGAAACAGATGGTAGGACCTGCAGTCCATTCAGATAAAAGCTTGTACAAACCTCCCACTGGCTCAGATGAGGGAAACAATGCCTGGCATATAAATTCTGTTTTCTGTATGCTCAGAGAGCTTCCAGAAAATAAAGTTTCTTTGTTTTTCTCTGTGCACATAAAATCAGTGGGATCTAGTGGATACCGGCTGGAATCTTTCTTTTTGTTTTGGACTGTTTGCTCAACATATATGAATCATGACTTCAGTAACCTGCATCCCAGGCCAAGCTTTTACTTTAGCTCATGATAGGTCCTGGGTCAAGCTAAACAATCTTTCAAATTATCACATCAGACTCCTCCCATTCAAAGTTACAGAGGTAGGCTGTCTAACAGATCCTGTGCCTGGACAAAGCTAAGTCACACATTCTCCAAGACAGCTTGCAAACTAAGCGTATATATATATATAGCTTGTATATATGTTGGTGTGTGGTGTATATAATATAATTTTAGGTCATAATACCTTAAACCCCAATGGACAACTTATTCAACCTATCT
This sequence comes from Rhinopithecus roxellana, assembly GCF_007565055.1. NCBI lineage: Eukaryota > Metazoa > Chordata > Mammalia > Primates > Cercopithecidae > Rhinopithecus > Rhinopithecus roxellana. The sequence goes on from NC_044565.1 coordinate 32,774,606, forward strand.
CTGCTGGCAGAGAGCTTATTTAGTCACTTATTTAAACTTTTGCTTCAAACACTTTCCTATGTCTACAGCCCTTGATCTTAAAAGTAAAATAAAAGACCACTGTGTTATCTCAAATCAAAGAAAGGCTGTTACATCTTTGTACATTGTTAAAACTACAATATCACCTGAACCTAGACATGTTTTGCAGCTTCTTTTGATGTCAGGGCCTGCTTGAGTTATAAACTTTTATCTTGAGATTAAACTCTTTCTTAAAGATAGGGAGAGAGAAGAATGTGTTTCACTACATCCTTCTCAGGTTTTAAAAAAGGCTTAATAATTTTGTGTGGATTTAATCTATTATGAGTAGTTTAGAGTAATTAAGAAGTTTGTCTTGTTCCGTTATAAGCCTTCCAGTACGCTCATTAGATAATTTTTTCTCACTCCTCTATAGGATCACTAAGATTCCAATTGTGTTTTCAACACTGCATTCCTTCCTATGAGGAGGAAGAATTCTGTTATCTGTTCAACAATTTTTTTTCCTTTTCACCCTCCCATTTTCAGGATTTTAGGAAAGACATGTGGTTCATCCATGGATATATCTGCTCTCTGTAAAGCTGCCCATTTTAGGACAACAGTGAGGGTTGGTTTAGGAGTGATGTGTTGTCTCTTCAGGTATGATTAAACACCTGAGTTAGATTTTGATATGTCGCTGTATATCCACCGAGGTCATCAGAGGACACCTGCTTATTTTTTTTGTGATTTGTCTAAGTCCCTGCAATGAGAAGAAAACTTGCACTCTTCTAGTATCACGTATATTGAATATTTCCTGCACAGGCAACAGTGAAGTTGGGGGTTTCTTTAGTGGCACAACAAGACAAGCTCATGAATGGCTGCTGGTGGTTCCAAATGAGGGTGGCAGGTAGGGCATTTAGAAGTTATATTTGAGTGTTCCTTAGGGGTTTGTCTCTGATTTTAATGAATTATCACTTTAAAACTTGCTTGGCATGACTGTTGAGAGGGCAGAGTCTGTTTTACAATGCCTAGAAAGATCTGGGTTGTCTCCTAAATCAAACTAAGCTTGTACAAAAGAAAAACAGAAAAGAAAAAAAAAAACTCAAACTCTTTTTTTGCCATCTGAAGAAAAGTTTTAACTGTTAAATAGTACTAAATTGAACATTTCCCTCAGAAAGCTAGGCCTGTCTGTCCTGGAGCTGGTAAGATTGTCATACCCTTGAGAAGTAGATAGATAAAAATAATATAAATAAATAAATAAATAAATAAATAAATAAATAAATAAATAAAATAGGCTACTTTCTTTTTTCAGAGTCTCACGGTCAATGAAATTTCTGTGTTTCAGAATGTACACAGAGAGGTGCACACTGCACATTGTGATCTTCCTAAAGAAATAGAGAGAAAGTATCCCATACTCTTTTCCCTTTTTGAAGTAGCCCTGCTGATTAAAAAGATAAGGAAGATGTTTCTTCTTTTTGTATTCCTCTTGTCTTTTCTGAGCCTGGTGACTGACGTAGGTGTCCCCCATGGATGCAGGCCAAACCTTCACCTACAGTTCCAGAGGAGCTAAAGTAGGACAAGTAATGTTTACCTGCACAGGCTTTTGCTCTCCACTGGTGAATCTTTGCTGATTTCCTAAGCCTACTGAACCCAGAGGATTCCCCAAGTAACTTGGAAACCAAAAAAATGATTCTATAATCATTGGATTCAAGCAAGACAGTGTATAGAGTAAGAATTTCAATACTATTTCTGGGTTCCCTTGCTATGATCTAGAAAAACATTGAAATTCCAGGAAATAAGAACCACTGACCTTGATACCTAAAATTCTCTTATAGTTTACATTTCAGTGCTGCTAGATGAAGAACGTGTATAGTTGGCTTTCATAAGATGGCAGTTAGCTAGAATATGTCTCCCAAAGGCACCTTCTTTCTGATTATTGAAAGTGGATATTTTCTGTTTACAAATAGGGCAGAGAGTTTTACTCCTGTTAAGAGAGACATAGAAGAGACAGTAGTTAAATAACCAATGGTTTTGTGCAAAGTACTAACAAAGCTTCCCACAGAGAAAAACCTCATCTCACTAGGCTGCATTTTAAGGTCTAAAATATTCATGAAAATGCAGAATCCTGGGTGTATATAGTCAATAGTCAGAAAAAGAAGGCCTAGGCTCTATTGCCTGATCTCACAGTATGTGTCTCTACAGAAAAATAGGATGTATCTCACAAAGAAACTCTTTAGATATATGTAGCAGTGCTGAGCTTTTTATAGAGAAATAACCACCAAAAGAGAAATTTTATTGGAATATATGCCATTCCATACAGTGCCATAAGTATCCCTCATTGGTAGAAAAGAAGACCTTTATTAAAAATTTTTAGACTACAATGTTGAATTCTTAACGTTTTGAAAAAAAAACACACAAAATAGTAACTATTTGTATTGCATTTCTCATTACTGACTTTTAGCAGTAAGATTATATCTCCAGGTCTCAACATTGCATACAAAGAAGAAATCAGAGACCCAGTAGCCACACAATGACCAAAAGAAAAAAAAAAAAAAGCAACAGAAAAGCTGGAATTTTTGGTGGCAACACTCTAATTGGCTGTCAGAAACTGGAGTTAGTTTTAAGGCCTTCACATAACAGTGTGGTGAATTCTTAACCGGAAACCTTCATTTAGATATCCTTTCAGTCCCGTGTGACAACTAGTTCTTTTGTTAAATAAAACAGGACAGAGGCAACACTTTGATCAGTGGAGGGTTAGAGGAGACTGCCAATGTGTCTCTCAGCATCCTTTCTCCTAAGCCTTGTAAGTATGGCAGGAAAATCTGTTGGATTTCATCTGACACTGGCCCAGAGCTTTGTTTACTCTTGAGAAATAAATTTAAAAAAAACAAACAAACCAAAAAAGAAAAAAAACAACTGAGGACAAGATGCAGATATGAATATAAATAGAGGACAATAGATATGAACATAAATAGATGGACTCGGAAGGAAGAAAATGTACTAACTAGCCTTGAAGAAAGCAGTACTCATCTTTTCTGGGACCTTGGACCTGCAACTACTAATAGCTGAAGTAATGACTCAGTTTGGCTCAGGAACTTGGCCTTGAGCCACACAAGAGTTAAAGTGAAAGCACGGCCCAGGAAACCGGTCTGTGACCAGAGGCTAAAACGATAATTTCCAGAAACTTGACTCGTAGTCTAAAGCATGTTCAGTAATATACCATGCCCTTAAGAAAAGAAAGTCAGGTGATTTCTCACCATGTATTCCAATCATATGTTCAGTTTAGGAGAATGATGACCAGGGAATTTGGTTCAGAAATTTTATTCTAAAAGATAAGCCTTTTGACTCATAATTTTGTGTCTCTGTATTATTTGTGCCACTGTAAAGTCAAGGGCACCATCTCTGATAGTTCTGTGTCTCTCTTTGTGGGAGGGAAGCTGAGGCTGCCTCCTACCCCAGTAGACTCTGCATTCTAGGATATAAAAATAAGAAAAATGAACATTATTACAGAATTCTCTGTCATCCACATCTAATAAAATGCTATTCTGATCTTATTATAGTAGTAGCCATAGATACAAATTAGAGCTTGCAAGAACAGTCTAGTACCCACCAGTCTGCTTTTATATTTACGCTTATGTGTGTATAAAATAATCACATTTGTTCAAGGAAATGTTTTATTAATTCTTTTAAAGTTACAGTGCTTAAAAATGCCATGATAATTTAAAGATACAGCTTGGACATTTCCAGATCTGCTTCCAAGCCTTCACCTTGAGTGAAATTGTTTTGTGCTATGAAATGGATTAGGGCATCTTGCACCTCATGATGTATTTGATTCGGCTTAGTTCTTGGGTCCTGAGCAGACAGACTGACAATTAAAACTCATTAATTTTATTTTCAACATACTTTACCATGGATTCTACCCCTTGGGCTGAGCCCCAGATCATCCTCAGCACCTCACACTCTCTCTATTCGCCTTTTCCAACTCCATCTTAATATTACAGTGAACAAGGGCCTTACATTTTCTAGCACAACTGCATTATATAAGGAAAGCTTCCTAATTTGAATCATAACCTCCTCGGTGAAAGTTCCAGTCAAGAACACTTGAGACCAGGCCTTTGGCACACACCTCCCGTGCTGTCAACTTTCGCCCAGCAATTAACATTTCATTGGCAGATGCTTCACCCATGATTTTTGGAAATGTAACAGTAGAACATGCATCTGGATTCTGTCCAAAGGTCGTATAAGGGGTTTGGAACCATGCCTTTTTGGTTGCCCACACTAGATCTCAAAGTGGCAGTATGGAAGCACCAAGTCCAATGGCAGGGCCATTGACTGATACAACAATAGGCTTTTTAAACTGAATAAAAGTATTCACAAAGTTCTTCATGTGTTCACCATTTCAAAGCTTGCTCTGTTTCTGTCGTTCCTTAAATGCTTCACAAAATACTCCAAATCAAGACCACAACTAAAGACACTTCCAGCTGCACTGAACAACACAAGCTTGCTGTCCTCTGCAGCAGCCCTATTCAGAGCATTCACCATTTCTTTAATTATTTCTGTATTCAGTGCATTTTTTTCTGTCGATCTGGTTGATAGCAATATCTGGGTGAATCCATCCTCTTTCTTCACTACAATGTCCCTGTATGTGCTGGCACTCTCTGTTAGCCTAAGGTGAAGTATATTTTCTTGACAAAAGACTGGTCTCTGCCATCATCAGTGACATGTCTTTTGCCATCTTTCACTCTTGGTACTGACGTACATGTGTCTGTTGTTCCAGTGGCTGCTAATGAGTCTATTAATACCATTATAGCTTTTTGGGGAGCTGAGCCTGTGGCCATGGAAGCAGTAACTGAGCCAGACATCTGAGACATTAGTGGCTGTAGCAGGGTCCTGTTCTCCATTCCAGCCTGTTCTGCACTGGGACCTGACAAAGTGTCCCTGACTGGTTTCCCTTCTGTCACCTTGAAGCCCACCACGTCCTGCTGATCTACTGCAATAGGGTCCAGTTTCTTGAGTTCCTGAAAGCCGCTCACAGTTTTCTTGTTGTCAATAGGACTGTCAGGTGCAAATGTCTTGAGAGTTGAATTTGTTAACTCCATATCCTTTGCGTCAGTGAGAAGTGAAGCTGCCTTTCTCCTAACGTTCTTGATGGCAGCAAATAACTGGCTGCTTTTGGATCCGTGTTATTTGCCAGTCACTAGCGTTTTAGGAGAACTCTTAGTATAGTCCACTTTGGTAGATCTGGAAGTTCTTCTTCTGGCATTGTTTGAACACATTCTACTTGTCCTGGTCCATTCTAGTTTTTTCTGTTTCTCAGTCTGTCGTCTATTAAAATCATGCATACATTTTTCACAGTTCATGAGGTTGTTCTGGTTCCCAAGTGTCATCCTGTTTGTCATAACCTTTCCACCGAACGAAATCCACTGTATTCCCATTTTTGTCTTGTCTTTTGTCAACAATTGTTTCAACCTCAAACTCCTGGGAAGCCATGAAGAAAGACACAGGGTTGGAGCAGTTGCTGTGCCAACTTTGTTTCAGTTGCCTCTCCACCTAGCCACTTCTTTCTGCCACCAGTGCTTCACCAGGTTCTGCATATGGATGAGCCCTAGTGCAACAGCTTAGGCTTTGTCTCATGGTGCATGATAGCTTGCTCAGTAGCCTCAGGGAAGACTAGTTAAATACACAGCCCCTACCCTCTTTTGTAGTACAGAAAGCATTCTTCCTGCCGGTTACCCTTTTCTGTTTCTTTGTTTAATTGTGGTTGCTATGATGATTATATTGCACATTCTAATGTTATAACAATTTTAAAGTTATACTAGTTTACATTTAGTAACATACAAAACTGTTACTCCCATGTAACTTAACTGCACTGTTTCATTTACTGAGTTATCAAAATTATACCTGCATTGCATGTCACAAACAAAAATTAGTCATAGATTGTTTTATTAAATATATTATTGTTTTAAGTTATATTGAGAACAAATTGTGGAGGTGCACATTGTTAATTATTTCATCTTGGATAATTTTTCATGTTTTTCTTTACCTTAAATTTGCTTATTCGTATGGCTTTTGAGTGTATGTTCTTTCTACCCTGAAGTACTCCATAAGACATTTCTTTTTCTTTCTTTCTTTCTTTCTTTTTTCTTTGAGACAGGATCTGGCTCTGTCACCCAGGCTGTGGAGTGCAGTGGTGGGATCTGGGTTCACTGCAAGCTCCGCCTCTCAGGTTCCCGCCAATCTCCTGCCTCATCCTCCCGAGTAGCTGGGACTAAGAAGACAGATAAGACAGATTAGAAGTCCACTGGTTATTTTTGAAGGTCCCTTTTGCGTGACTAGCTACTTCCCTTGCTTCTCTTGAAAATCCTCAAAATTCTCTTTGTATTTGTTCTCGACGGTAATTATCAGGTAATTTGAGTTTCTTTCTTTGAGTTTCTGTTACTTGGAGTTTGTGGAACCTGTTGGATGCTTATTCATCATCTTAAATTGTTGCATATTTTACAAGTATTTCATGAAATTGTCTCCTTGAATCTTTGTCTCTTCTTTTGAACTTCCAAAATGCATAATTATGGCTGCTTGTTGCTGTACCTCAGTTTCTAGGCTGACCCATTCCAGCCTGTGTTGCTGACCACTATATTGTTGACGGCTGCCATGGGTGTGTATCACAGTGTGAGGCCAGTTTGTCAGTTGGTCTCGGAAGAATGATGCATCCCAGAGCTCAATTCCCTGACTTCAATCATTGCAGTCTCATTAGTGCACCACAATGTAGCAATCTCTAATTGTGAGGCATGACCAAGAAAATTAAGGAAGTGGATGCAAACAGTTTGAAGCAAAACTTTTAAAAGTGAAAGTAAAAAACTCTTCACATTGGTGGTGGATTGCAAGTGGTTTGCCTACTATGAGGCTGGGATTTACTGTTTCTAAAGGCAGAGAAGTCAAGGACTGGTGTCTTGGAGTAAGCATTATTCAGCTTGACCCTGAATCTTGTACTTGGATTCATCGGGACATGAAGTGATGACTTACAGAAGCTACTGAGCTCAGCCTTGCCACTTGACCGTGAACTAAGAAGGAGTTGAAGTGTTAGCTTGGCCTGAGACATTGGCCTAGGACCAATCACAGGCTTAAGTAATGTCTCATGGCCACAATAATTAAGGAGTCTTGATGATGCAAAGTTCAAGTAGGAAGAAATGGTTAATAAGCAAAAGAAGAAATCTCTCCCCAATAAAGAGGGGATTTTTGAGAGTTTCCAACAATACAGCTGGGTCAGGTTATTTTATGAACTGGAAAGTATTAAATATTTGGTATTTGTGGACTGTCTTGAAGGAAGCACTACTCAGCTCAGTTCAGTGTCTGTCCTGGGAAAAATGGGACGTGAAATAAACGCTTTGTCTGGAACATTAGGCTGAGGAAAAAAAGAAGCTGAAGGGATAATTAATATTATTTGCCTCACATTCCAAAGTATATCCAAAGTAGAATAGGAAAGTATTACATGAAAGCCCAATGGAATCTACGTGTATCAAACTCACAAAGGGAGAAGTCTGTATTTTCTTGAAAACAGCTGGTTATGTGAATGAAAGAAGCCTTTTATTCCTTTGGTCTTGTTCCCTTATCTGTGTAGCTGTGAATAGGTTTTAGTTAAAAATGACAAAGACATTTTCATGTTTTACCTTGGGTTTTCTTATTAGTGTAGATGTGGATATATCTTTAGGCTATCCTCCTCTTCAATTTTTTTTATCGGTGTCCAGCATACGTTTTCAGGCTGTTCCTGTGTATAAAAGTGTTTCACCAAAAGCCTTTTCTGGCTTCCTCATTTTTTCTCTCTCACACTTTCATTAAGGCAATTTGGTGTGTATTTTAGTTTAAACAAAGATTGTGTTAAGGGCTTTTCTGTGCAGTTTTCCACTTTTGTCATGGAATCAAGGTTCACTTTAGAGTTCATGTGAAATTTCTGTATTAGCTATGTACTTTCTTTTTTTTTAAATATATGATTCCAAATAAAGGAATACATTGTTTTAATTCTTAGAACACTACATTTCAAGACTCGAGTCCTGGGATTTTCTTTTTAATAGGTGTAAGGTTGTAAAATATGTTTGGTTTGGCGTATGTCTGCTTTCTGCCATAGAACTCCTAAAATCTTTGGAATGTCGAAAGTGCTGTCTTTTAAGATAATAATGTTGACTGACAGCTGCATGCTTTCAATCAAATGAAAAGATAAAGGCGTGAATGAGGGTAGGGACTCTCGGGTTCCCTCTGCATCATTCTGAAATGGGAGAGGTGCTGCAGGTAATGGCAGCAGCAGCCCCTGTAGACAGGCTGATGCAAACATACCAGGTGCAATGAGGAGGTGAAGCCAGGGCTGTGTGCACTCTGTGAAAGTGCTGGAAACTGAGAAAAGGCAGAAACCACACTCACATCCAAGTCCAAGTAGCAGGAGCCCCACCTACTCAGGAGCAATGGCAGCTGACCCACCACAGATGCAGACTCAGGCATCCCTCAGCTTTCCGAGGCCTGGGAATCCTTTTTCCAACAAAGGCCCTGAAGCATCTTCTCCCATTGCCTGGCCTCTCCAAGCTCCCATGCCCACTCTGACATTGTGCAGCCATCATCCACACATTCCTGGCTGGTGAAGCAATGCCCTAGAGATCCTGTGACAAAGGTCATATTCATCCCAAGTGGTCAGTGGATTATTCAATCATGCCTATATAATGGAGTCTCCATCGAAACCAATAGGAAAGGATTCAGAGAGCTTCTGGACAGCTGAACATGTAGAGCGTTCTAGAAATTATATGCACTTAAAAACAGACACCTATAACTTTAAGTGTCATACTGAATATAAGAGTCTTTTCTTCATTTTGAAAGAAGCTTCAGCCTTAGCCTTTAATAGTGTGTCCAGAGTTGTAATTTATTAATTAGAACATACTCTCAGTTAATCTACATCTGCACAGGATAAACATTAAAACGTGGAAATTTCTACAAGAATGATTCCATAATTCAATAATATGATGCAACAAGTTTCACTTTACTGAGATAAAGGTTTGTTTTTGTTAACTGAGTGAGAACTAGATATTTATGAAATAAAAGAAAATCAAGTGATATCTCAGCATAAATTCTAACCCTATGTTTAGGAGAATGATCAGCAGTGAATTTTGTGTCTCTGAGATACATTTGCCACTATAAAGTCAAAGTCACCATCTCTGGTAATTCTGTATCTTTTTTCTTTCTTTTTTTAGTGGGGAGGGGAGTAGAGCCTGCCTGATACCTAGGAGACTCTGCATTCTAGGATATAAAAATAGAAAAACAAACATTATTACATAAATCTCTGTCATCCACATCTAATATAAAACAATTCTGGTCTTAAGTATAGTAGAAGTCATAGATAAAACTTAGATCTTCCAAAAACAGTCTAGTACTCATCAGTCTCCTTCTATATTTGGGCTTGTACGTGCAAAATAATCACATTAAGGCAAAGAGGCTGGTTTGTTACTTATTTTAAAGTTGCAGTGCTTAAAAATTCTTTGATAATATAAATACGCAGCTCGGACATTTTCTGTTCTCCCTTCAGGCCTTAGCTATGGGTGAAACTGTTTAGGGCTATGGAGATGGATTAGGGCATCTTTCAAATTATGATATATTTGGATCAGCTCAGTTCTCATGTCCTGAGCAGACAGACTGACAATTAAACTTCATCAATTGTATTTTGCACGTCCTTTAGCATGGATTCAATCCCTTTGGCTGAGCCCCAGATTTACTTCAGCTATTCATACTCTGTCTCTTTGGCCTGTTTCAACTTCATCTTGATATTACAGCATACAAGGGCCTTTCATTTGTCCAACGCAACTCAATTATGAGACAGAGTCCTTCAGTTATATCATAACCTATGGGGTGACACTTGCAAAGAGACCTGAGAGACCAGGCCTGTGACACATGCCTCCTGTCTTCTCCGCTTTTGCCCAACAATTAACATTTCATTGACAGAGTCTTCATCCATTCATTTGGTAAGTGTAACAGTAGAGTAGCCATCTGCATTCTGTCAAAATGTCATATAAAGGGTTTGAAACCAAGCCATTTCATTAGTTCACAGGAAAACACAAAGAGGCAGTGTGGACACACCTATTCCAAATGATGGGCCGCTGACTGATACAACAATAGGCTTTTTTGTTTGTTTGTTTGTTTGTTTTGTTTTTTTGAGACGGAGTCTCACTCTGTCGCCCAGGCTGGAGTGCAGTGGCCCGATCTCAGCTCACTGCAAGCTCCACCTCCCAGATTCACGCCATTCTCCTGCCTGAGCCTCCCGAGTAGCTGGGACTACAGGCGCCCGCCACCTCGCCCGGCTAGTTTTTTGTATTTTTTAGTAGAGACGGGGTTTCACAGTGTAGACCAGGATGGTCTCGATCTCCTGACCTCGTGATCCGCCCGTCTCGGCCTCCCAAAGTGCTGGGATTACAGGCTTGAGCCACCGCGCCCAGCCAACAATAGGCTTCTTAAATTGATTGAAAGTATTCACAAAGTTCTTGCTGGTGTCTGCCGTTTGAAGGCTTGTTCTGTTTCTACCATTCCTTAAATGCTTCACAAAGTACCCAAAATCAAGAACACAGCAAAAGACACTTCCAGCAACACTGAACATCATGAAATTGCTGTCATCTGCAGTAGCGTTAATCTGAGCATTAGCCATTTCTTTAATTACTAATGTATTCTGTGCACTTTTTTTCTGTCGAACATGTTGATACCAATATCTGGTTGAATCCATCCTCTTTCTTCACTCCAATGTCTCTGTATGTCCCTGCACTTTCTGTTAGGCTTATGGTGAAGTTTATCTTCTTGACAAAAGGCTAGTCTCTGACATCGGCGGTAACATTTCTTTGCCCACCTTTCACTCTTGGAACTAATGTATGTAGGTCTGTTTTACCATTAGCTGCTAATGGGCCCATTAGTACCAATATATCTTTTTTGGTTCCTGAGTTTTCAGTCATGCAAGCAGTAACTGAGCCAGACATCTGAGAAAATAGTAGGCAAATCTGGGTCTTGTTCTCTATTCCACACTGTCATGCCCTCTGATCTCATAAAACTGTGACAAGCTTCCCTTTCGCCTCTTTGAAGACCACTGTATCCTGCTGATTTGCTGCAATAGGGTCCATACTCTTGACTTCCTGAATGACACTCACTGTGTTCTTGTTGTTAAAGGGCCTGTGAAGGGCAAGTGTCTTTCTTTATAGTTGGATTTACTAGTTCCATATGCTTTGAGTCGGAGAGAGGTGATGCTGGGTTTCTGCTAACTTTCTGGCTGGCAGCACACAACTGAATGCTTTTGAACTTGTGGTGTTTGTCAGTGACTAGCATTTTAGGAGCATTCTTAGAAAAATGGGGTTGGTAGACCTAGAGGTTCCTCTTCTGGCATTGTTTGAGAAAGTTCTACTTGTTCTGGTCCATGCCATTTTTTTTTTTCCTGTTTTTCAAACTTTCTTTTCTTAAATCATATATACATTTTTCACTGGAGCTGCTCTGGCTTCCAAGTGTTATCCAGGTTCTCCTAACCTTTGCAATACCAAATACTTTTGTTTGGTTGTTTGTTAGACAGAGTGTTGCTCTATCACCCAGTGGGAGTACAGTGGCACATTTGTACAATCTTGGCTCACTGCAAGAGAAGGCAGTGCAAGAGAATGCACTGGTCAGAGGCAACGTTGTGTTGAATACCATAGTGGTGAATAAAGCATGTTGTGAGGCCATGAATGGCAGCCTTGACAGAAGCATTGTGTGCAGAAAGGGGAAACTCATATCCAAAGTATGTGTCTATTCCAATGAGGACAAGTCTCTGCCCTTTCCTTGGTGAAAGAGGTCCTATATAATTAATCTGGCACCAGTAGCTGACTGATTACCCAGAAAAACTGGGCCGTACTGAGGGCTCAGTTTTGTTCTGTGCTCCTCATAAACTGGGCACTCAGCAGTGGCCACAGTCAGGTCAGGCTTTGTGAGTGGAAGTCTGTGTGGTTGAGCACATGTGTAACCTCAATTCCTGCCACCAAGTCCATTTTTTTCATGGACCCATCACGCAATGAGAGGGGTGGCTGAGGAAAGAGGCAGAGTGGTGTCCCCAAAACCAGTGTTTCTCTCCACTTGATTTTTAAATTCTTTATCCACTGAAGTGTCACATTGGCAAACACTCATATGGAATACAAATATTTTGACAGCTTTTGACAATCACAAAGGTCCATCCACATACCTCTTTCCCAAATCTCTTTGCCACCAATATCCTAATCTTGCATCTCCCAAGTTTTGACATCCAGCCAAACCACTGAGTTTGGACAAAGAATCATTATAAAGTCGGAAATCTGATCATTTCTCCTCCAATGCAAAGTGCACAACCAGGTTTGCTGTGCAAAGTTTTGTCCACTGGGAGGATTTCTACTCACTGCTCTCCTTTAGGTGTCCTAGAAAGGGGCTCTAGTGCTTCAGCTGTCCAATTTCAGGTAGGGACTGCATATCGTTGAGAACCATCTGTGAACCAGGACCCTGTCTTTTCTTCCTCTGTCAACTGATCATAGGGATCTTCTCATGAGGTCATCTGTACAGGCTGAAGGATAGAAGGTGGGGTGGCTGGAGTAGAGATTGTGGCCATTTGAGCCACTTTCTCTTGTAATGTAGTTGTGCCTTAGCACCTGCTGAAGCCTGGTCACATGCATACCACATCCATTTGATGATGAAATGCTGCTGTGCACAACTTGCTTTATGACTCGATGTTTCAGAAAGCACCAAGGTCATGATAGGCAGCGTAGTTCACATGGTGACATGATGACCAAGAGTCAAATGTTCAGTTTCTAGCTAAGCCCAGCAATGGGTCAAAAGCTCTGTCTCCAAAGAATAGGAGTTTTCTGCAGAAGATGACAGTGCCTTGCTTAAATATCCTAAAGGGCTACGCTGTGATTCACCTGTTGGAGCACTGCCTAGTACTGTCACATATTTGGCATTATAAATGAAACTTCAAAAAGCCATTTCACCATTTATTAATCCAGCTGCTTCAGGATAACGGGAAACATGGTAAGACTGGTAGGTTTAATAAGCAGGACACTGCTGCCACAGTTCTGTAGCTGTGGGCTCCAAACAGCATTCCTGTCTGCCACTGAAACCTCAAGCACCATTGAATCTGCTGGCTCCTGTGGCCCCAGCGGTAGAGGGGTTTGCACCAGAGCCTGCAGTGGTTACATAGTCTTTTCCTGTTTGTGGAAGCCCCTGAAAGTGAGCAGCCCTTTGGGTCACTCAATAAGTGGGCCAAGGGGACATTTTCAAATGAAAAATGTACTGCCAAAAAATCGGAATAGGCCTTGTTGGCATTGTGCCTCTTTCTGGGTTAGAAGATGGGCCTCATACAACAACTTGTTCTTTATCCTGGAAAAGATATTTTGACAGGCTTCAAAAGGCTGGACCCCTGGGAACATTACAGAGGGAGAAGGTCTCTGAATTTTAATCAGATTTATTTCCCATTCTCTGGTACATAATTGTCTCTCCAATAATTCAAATGTGTTTGCTACTTCTTGCTCAATCGTCAAATCAGCCTAATTTTGTCAATTTGATGGACCGATGTGCTATCTTACAGAAGCGAAAAGCAATCAAAGTCTCTCTGAATTATGATGGGAAGCCAGAGTTAATGTACCCCTGAGGAAGGGTAATAAATGCATATTGCTGGCCTTGCAAGCTGAACACAAATTGCCTCTGGTAGTCATTATAGACAGGAATAAAGTAAAGGGCACTGGCCAAGTGAATGGCTCCATACCACGTGCCAGGAGATTTATTAATTTGCTCAAAGAATAAACCACATCTAGTACATCAGCTGCAAGTGGATTCACAGCTTTGTTAAGTTATGATACTCCAATGTCATTCTCCAAGTTCCACCTGTCTTCTGCACAGGCCAAAAGGGAGAGTTAAATGAGGATGTGCTGGTAATTGCCACCCCAGCATCTTTGAAATTTTTGATGGTGACACCCATCTTCACAATCTTCTCAAGGTTTTGATATTTTTTCTTATTTGCTGTCTTTCTAGGTAGGGACAGCTCTAGTGGCTTTCATTTGACCTTTTGTATTGTCGCAGCCCTCACCATGCAAGTCAGGGAAATGTGGGATTCTGCCAGTTGCTATGTATATCTATGCCAGTTATGCATTTTGCCACTGGGAAAATGACCACAGTATGACTCCAGTCCCTCATTGGACACTCTGTAAATCTGACCTAATAAGCTAGAGCTCTATTAAATACCTGACCTCCCTGAGCTCCTACTTCAACTGTGGGACCACCATAACGTTTTGGGGCCCCTGCAACCCACATCAGCATGAAGCTAGTGTCGAGTAGTTTCTGAAAAGTCTGATTATTTCCCTTTCCCTAATGTACAGCTGCCTTGGGAAAAGACTGGATGTTTCCTTGGGGAAAGATGGTAAAGATTCACTGCATAAATATTAAGTTCTGTAGTGGGTTTCTTGGTCAAGGGAACCCAGCCTCCCCTTAATTCAATGAGTTCTTTTCCTTTAAACTGGCTCTAGTCTGGAAATTCGTGGAGGGGCTGAACTTCTCTTGTTTCATCATTCAGAATAGTCTTTTGTCCTTTGACCCAGAGATTTCTGTATGAATAACCTAAGTATGAATGCAGTAGGCTTTCCACCAATTTCACTTCCATGAACACCATGATTAATTCACTAATGACAGAGCTAAACAGGAGTCACATTATTCTGACTGCCACTATCCCTTAGCTGTGCCCACATTGCCTTGGAAGGTTGAGTGCTGCCACTTGACCCCTGTCACATTGGGAACCAATTTTTCTCATCGTATTTAAATTTTGGATTTGAGTTACTGTGGTTTCCAGAGAAGAGAAATTACAGAGCTATTCAGAAGTGCAGGTGCTGACCTCTTAAATCTGTTTCACAAGGCATTGGTGAAGATATGTGTTCTGGAACCTACCAGATTGGATGAGTAAGTCTAAAGGGTGAGTCTACTTCACCTTCCCAATCTCCCTAAGCCTTTGGATATCCTCTTCTCCATTAAACCAATGTAGGCCAGGCATTTCCAACTCACTCACAGAGGGCCATCTTTTAATCCATATTTCAATTAACTAAGCTAACTAAGCAAATCAACTGTTAGATCTTTTGTTTGTTTGTTTGTTTGTTTGTTTGTTTTTTTTTTTAGCTCATTACACTGCCTCATTAAACACAAAGTCATACTTCATGGACCCTAATCAGTAAATTCAGCCTCATACAACTCTATGTTCCTTCCACCATAATCCTGTACACATATCCATTCCCATGCCTGTTTTTGAGATTGATGTGCATATAAAGGAGGTCACTCAAACATTTATGTGTGTATGCCGGTGTGCCACACTGCCTCATGGGTTACACTCTCTACCTCACCTCTAGGAGCCTGCCACAGCTTTGTAGCCTGGTCTAGAAACAAACAGAGGTGTTCAGGATGGCTCCTGAGAAGAATCAACATTATCTTGACTGGCAACTGCCTCAGGAGAGGCCATATATCTTGCCTGAGCCAGTGCTTGGCTTATCTCCTCAGACTGACTTGGAAAGACTGATGGCAGCATGGATCAGAAGGACGATGTTGTCCCTTCTGGAGATGAGAAATCTTTTCTTTTTGGCAAAAAGCTTCATCAGATTTTGCACACTCATATCCCCAGCTTCATCAGGGTCCTCCTACACATCCTCATTCTGAATTGCAGGGTCCCATTCTATTCAATCAATGCCCTGACTATAACTGTAGACAACTTTTGAAGATATGCATGCATCTTTCATTGAAGGTCAGTCACTTACATGATAAGAGCCTGTAATCTTGGCTGTTTCACTACAGGTGATAAGAATGTCACTCAGGACAAAATTATCAGAGTTGAGGCTCAGTATCTGCTTCTGAAGGAGAGAGATAGAATTACTGAATTCATCATTACCAGTCACATTTTGGCCACTGAACTGAAGAACTACCAAGCAGCTTCATAATGTTCCTTGGTTCTCCACCTGTGGTCAACGGGTTTATGCAGAGAGTAACTAAACTCCTTGCCTCTCACAATCAGTGAATGAGGAGTCTCAAATGCATCTACTTTGCATAACTCATACACAGTGTCCACCAAAGATTATCAATTGTTCTCCATATTATTAGCAATAGAGTCCTTAGCATTGATGCATCAATTTATATTTAGCAGCCAGCCACAGAAACTCCAAAACCAAGGAAAGAACTTCCTTTTTAATATTCTGCTTTCTAGAACCACTTCTGGTACCAAAATCTGAATTACTCAGTGTTGTCTCACAGGGACAGTACTTTAGTAGAGTGTATTAAGTACTGACATAGACCACTACAATGTCACAAAATAGGCTGCTGGCAAGCTGAGGAGCAAGAAGAGCCAGTCTGAGTTCCAAAAATGAACAGCTTGGACTCCAACATGTGAGGGCAGAGAGCATCTAGCAGAGGGCAAAGAGGTAGGTTGCGAGGCTGAACCCATCTCACCTATTCACATTTTTTCTTCCTGTTTTATATTCCCTGGAAGTTAATAGATTGTGCCCAGCAGATTAAGGGTGCTTCTGCCTTCCCCAGCCCACTGACCCAAGTGGTAATCTTATTTAGGCAACACTCGCACAGACACATGCCAACTAATACACTGTATATTCACACTCATGCATGGGAACTGAACATTTAAGACACATAGACACAGGGAGGGGAAACACACACATCTGGGTTTGTCAGCTTCAGGACAAATAGCTAATTTATGCAGGGCTCAATACCTATGTGATGGCATGATGGGTTCAGTGAACAACCATGACACTCATTTACCTGTGAAATAAATATGCATGTCCTATATATATACCATGAAACTTAACATAAAATACAATTAAATGAAGTAAAAATTTAAAAGCATTCATTTTTGTAGCAGTTGTAGTAACTTTGAAATATGTGTCACACCTTACTTAGGAAATACTGTAAAATAACTACAAATCAGAGTTTTGACAAACTGTACTGAAAAGTAAATAAGTAGTATACTTCAATTTTTAATTACCTGAATTTATTTTCTTTCGTTTTGAGGAGGGAATCTTATACAGTCTCTTCAGCTGGAGTGCACTGTGTAATCTTGGCGTGGTGCAACCCCTTGCCTCCCTGCTTCAATGGATTAATCAGTCTCAGTGTTTTGATTATCTAAGATTGCATCTGTGCACCAACACATCTGACGGGGTTTCACCATGTTGGTCAGACAAATCTCAAACACCTGACATCAAGTAATCTGTCTGCCTCATTATCTCAAAGTCCTGGGATTATAGGTGTGAGCCAGTATGGCTGGCCCCTGGTTGAATTAGTAATTGAGAAACATATCAAACTTGAAACACTTTATTTTCTATATCATATTTTTATGAATTTCTCCATATGTCTCATGAATCAAGAAAAATGATATATTTTTAATGCATTCTGCTTCCATTGGAAATGAATGTATTTCTATTAATGTGTAATTAAAAGTGTTATTCTATTTAGAATGTCACTCTTGTTTTGTGTAAAACTCTAAGGTTTCTGTAATTTCTTTAAAAATGTAACTTTGGAAACTACATTTATTGATATAAGTGGCTGATTTTTTAATGATCTTTTTCTGTAAGAAAATATATAATTCTTTAAAGATACAATGAGATGTTTAATCATTTCAAGTAAAATTAAGGTATTTACTTTGAGAAGACAGTTTTTTTTGTTGTTGTTTTTTAATTAACCTTCATTTTTTGTGAGTAATTTGTGATTACTTTCTCTCACTTCCAAAACATTAATTGATGTTGTTATCTTCCCGCAAGAAAAGTTCACTTGGAATGTATGAGAAGTAAGAACTGCCAGCAGAGCAGGTGGTTCGAATCAGAAGCTCACCTACTACCATGAGTCCTGGCTTTGAGCTACTTGTAGCACCAGCTATTGACTGTGTAAAAAAATTAAAAAAAGAGAGCAGGCTCTTTGACTATGATATGTGACCTACACAAAGCAATAACTAGTGAGTAGTTGAATTTTATTCATTGATATTCATTTAGTTTTGTTTGAAATGCTATTTTTTTTTTCATTTTAAAAAAGAAATGACTCATGATTTCTTCCTTTGATTTTGGTCAACACGCCCAAACTTTTGTAGCCATCAGGTATGTAATTAGAAAAATTTTAGTGAGAGAATATAAATTTTTTGAAGAAGATGCATTTCTTTAATGCTTTCCTGCTTTTGGTCTTGGTAACTTAACACTCTGAGTTGTTTTAATCATGGGTGAAAAAATACTGAAAATGTTACTTTAACAAGGAGTCTAATTGAATTCTATAAAAAGTTTATATTTAAAATATATGCATTAAAAAGACTTTCATAACACAAAAATTGAAATTACTTCGTGTTATTTTAGTTAAATTCCAAGAACAATATGGTTTTGAAAATGATGATATGAGAAGAGAAGATTTGAGTGCATTTTATTACTTCTAAATGCCCATATATGTTCCACAAAAAGGGTAGCAATGTTTCAAGCTAATACACACCGAAACTCAAAATGGCAGGTAGTGCAAACAAATTAACATTTAATAACATAAAATTTAGTATATTTCAAGAGAAATCTGAGTGTTAATTATGTACATAACATATTCAGTATAGACTTTAATTAGTAAATATGAAAATATATTTACATATTTTTCTGTATTTTTTTTCTAGCACTTTGTAGGGGTTTCCAGGTAAACTCACTGCTTAAAAGGTCAGGTCTTTCCAGTTTGGGTGACAGAGCGAGACTCCGTCTAAAAAAAAAAAAAAAAAAAAAAAAAGTTAGGTCTTCATTTGTGTTGTGAGATCCTTGTAGAGGGAAAAGTTTGCTTTTTAAATACACTTTTTGGTTAATTTTTTAATGATTGTTTTGACATGGTAAATATATATTTGCAAAGAGATCTTTTTAAAACAACTCTGCTGTTATTAAACACTTTAGCTAACTGTTTTACGTGGTTAATATATATT
>NC_044565.1:32793660-32823779 GCF_007565055.1 Rhinopithecus roxellana
AATGAATGAGGCTGGGCACAGTGGTCATGCCTGTAATCCCAGCACTTTGGGAGGCCTAGGCAGGTGGATCACCTGAAGTCAAGGAGTTCGAGACCAGCCTAGCCAACACAGTGAACCCCTGTCTCTACTAAAAATACAAAAAAAAAAAAAAATTAGCCTGGCGTAATGGCAGGTGCCTGTAATCCCAGCTACTTGGGAGGCTGAGGCAGAAGAATCGCTTGAACCTGGGAAGCAGAAGTTGCAGTGAGCCGAGAACACGCCATTGCACTCCAGCCTGGGCAACAAGAGCAAAACTCCATCTCAAAAAAAAAAAAAAGAAAATGAAATGATATGAAATGAAAGTAAATAAAAATAAAGTGTGTTGGAGGAGGAGGATAGATGGAAGAAGATAGACAAGGGACACAAAACAAGGTGTGAAAACGTTAATAACTGTTCAAGTTGGGCAATGAGTATTTGACACTCATCACACTCTCTCTCTACCTTTGTGTATGTTTAAAGTTTCCTTAATAAAAATGAAAAGCAAATAAAGCGACAGCCATTCATACTCTGCTCAATAGAGAAGGAGAAAATGGTTCCCAGTGCTGTTACCTTGTCCCACCCTTCACCCGGGTCCAGATGAAACATCTCTCGCCTCTTCTAGTGCTGACCATGGAGTGTCATCATACGTGGAGAGAAAGCCAGCAGTGGAAGGAAAATGTAAACATTGAGTAATTAAGACCTGAAATCGGGAAGTCTAAACAGTGCGTCCCAGATGCCAGGCTGTGCGTCCCACCCTCTGTGGAAGGAAGACAGACGTGTACCTGTGCGGCAGAGGACCGCCTGCACCAAAAAGTCACCCTGCAGTATTCTAGTTAGGGCTGGTGAGGGGTCTTAATTCAACTCCCTTATTTTACCAATGCAAGGAAACTAGGATTCCAAGACTGCATGACTTTCCTAACTTCACACAGTGAAACAGCTGCAGCGGCCAGGCGCAGTGGCTCACACCTGTAATCCCAACACTTTGGGAGGCCAAGGCGGGCGGATCACCTGAGGTCAGGAGTTCAAGACCAGCCTGGCCAACATGGTGAAACCCAGTCTCTACTAAAAATACAAAAGTTAGCCAGACGTGGTGGTGCAAGCCTGTAATCCCAACTACTCAGGAGGCTGAGGCAGGAGAATCTCTTGAACCCGGGAAGAGGAGGTTGCAGTGAGCTGAGATTGCACCACTGCACTCCAGCCTGGGCAACAAGAGTGAGACTCCATCTCAAAAAAAAATAAAATAAAATAAATAAAAAGTAAAAATAAAAAAATAGCAGTGACATCAAAACCAAAACCCACATTGGCAGACCCTTGAGTCAGTTTTTCCCCCAGTCTCAAATCTGTTTGTGAGGAGTGTTTGCATACACACCTTTCCAATACTTTGCCTTCTCTACACCCATGAGAGAGGCAGGCCTAGAAAATGGGTCAGTATGTGCTGATAACTATTTGTAAAAGAATCAAATGTGGCTCAGACATGCAATAAAACTTACTAAGCCTCATCAGATTAAAATGCAGAGTCCCCTGGAGATGCACAGGCTTATGGAGATGTGACAGAAGGATCATCGTTGGAAAAGACGTGTCCATTGAAAAGCAGAAGCAGCCTCATTCTCTGCCTTCTGCCCACAGGTCAGGTGAGACTGACCCAGGAGGAGCAGGTATGTCTTAAGCAGGTCCCTCGGCATTGTCTTTTTTTTTTTTCTGAGACAGGGTCTCGCTCTGTACACTGGAGTGCAGTGGCACCATCACAGCTCACCACAGCCTCGATCTCCTCAGGCTCAGGTGATCCTCCCACCTCAGCTCACAAGTAGCTGGGACTACTGGCGACTACCACCATGCCCAGCTCATTCTTCTATTTTTTGTAGAGACAGGGTTTTGCCATGTTGCCCAGGCTCGTCTCAAACTCCTGAGCTCAAACAATCCACCAGCTTTAACTTTCCAAAGTTCTGGGATTACAGGTAGGAGCCACCACCCGGCCACTCAGCATCTGGTGCCCTCAACAATCCTACCAACAAGAATCATTCTCCTCACTTGACAGATGGAAAGAATGAGGCTTACAGAGGGTAAGTGACCTACCAAGGGTCATGCTAATGGGCACTCATGAGTGACTGATCCAGGGCTTGAGTCAGGCCTGTCCAACCTCATAGCTTTTCCTCTTTCCACTCTGCCAAGCTGTGTTTGAACAATCCAGATGATTTTAACCAAATTAGGGTCACTCCTACAAGAGCCAGATATGTCTGTCATCCTGAAACATGGCGGACGGTGAAAGATGGACACATTACATCTTCCTGCTCTCCAGGGGAGGTCTCTGGCAGCAGCGCCACACTCTGTAGATTCAGGGGCCATTCCAGGCAGCTGTTGAAATAGGACCATAGGGGCAACAGGGAGGTAATCCCTGCTGGCTGACCCACTGATGGGTGATTCCACATCCTCTTTCCAAGTCAAACTGGGCCAAGCAGAGGCCTGTGCTCAAATTCCCTTAAGCCCTCCTCACCTGTAGCTTTCACCAGCTCAGCAAAAAGGAGATGAGACAGGAAAAGGGAGGGGTTCGACCATCCACCACTCCTTCTAAGAGTTTCCTTCTGTTGTGAGTGCCTCTCCAGCTCTCCTCCTGACTAGCCACCCCTCCAACCCTTGACCTGCTGGACAAACAGAAAGACACACACCTGTCCTCTGCATGCACATACACAGAAACACACACATACACATGCAGGTGCACACACACAACACACACACACACTGCTCTTCCCAGACCTGTCTTACAGACAAGAAACTTGAGCCCAAACATGTTTCTGGTTTACTCAGCGTCCTCCATGGGAGGCCTCCAGAGACCATATTTGGCTTCTAGAAACAATCATATAAAAATGAATCATAAATGAAAACACATGTCCACACCAAAGCCAGTACATAAATGTTCATGGCAGCATGATTCATCATAGCCCCAAGTCCATCAACCAATGACTGGATAAACGAAATGTGGTCCATCCAGGCGACAGAATGTGATTCGGCCTTAGAGAGGAAGGAAGTGCTGACATGCACGACGGCATAGATGAACCCTGACAACGTTATGCTACAAAAGAAACCAGACACAGAAGGCCCCCATATTGTGTGAACCATTGATATGAAGGATTCCGAATTAGCAAATCCATAGAGAACAAAGTAGATTCGTGGTTGCACGTTGAGGGGAATGGGGAGTGACTGTGATAGGTATGAGATTTCTTTTTGGGGTGATGAAAATATTCTAAAATGAAATGTGGTCATACCTGCACAACTCCAAATACAGTAAGAACCAGTAAATTGTACACTTTAAATGAGTTCATTGTGTGGCATATGAATTATATCTCAATCAAGCTGTTACCCAAACAACAAGCAAATGTTGAGGCTTCCTAGACCCTCTGAAGGGATGGCACAGTTACCGGCAGTCTCTAAGAAGCCTCTAGAAACGTGGGAGGCTAAAAACCCAAGAAACTGGCCATCTTCGGCAAACTTGCTGAGTGACCCCCAGTGAACACCCCTAGTGAGAGCCCAGCCCAGGGAGCGCACTTCACAGAGGCGCGCCCAGCCCGGGTCGCACGACTCGACTGTGCTACCAGACAGACCCGGGTTCCAGCCTGACTCTGCTGCCTCCCAGCTGTGGGGTGGGGACAGGTCCCCTGAGACGGAGCCTCATCTGTCAAATGGAGTAAGAATAATAGGGCTGTGATGAGGATGAAGTAAACTCTCCCACATGGTTTGCATTCACAAAGGTGGTCCACTGCTGTGATAAACATGACGCCACCCCAAGGGACGGGCTGGATGGTTAAAATTCAGCAACAGAGGAGAGTGCTCGTGTGGGATGTCTCAGCGTTCCACGCACCCACAGCGGGACACATTCAAGGACATGTCCCTAAGTGAGCAGGCTCTGTCTCCCTCTTGTATGAAACCTCAGAGCAGCAGCGTCCAGATGGCAGATTTGCACAAACATCAGCGTGTTATGAGAAAACATAATACCAGTCCATCATTTCTGACACTTTGCCTGAGAGTTTCCCCATTATCTCATGTTTTTAATTCATCAAGTAGGCACTGTTCCTAATGCAGGATGCTGGGCGGAATTTCACACAGGTACGAAAGGGAGAAGTTGAGTCCTTATTCTCAAGAAGTAACTCTCAAAGCAATTCTGTGAGCTTGGTAGGGCTGTTATTAGCATGTCCCATTTTACAGATGAAGAAACTGAGTCCCCAGACAGGCTAAATGCCCTGCCCAAGATCTTGTAGCTATTAAAGTTGCGGCAATGTTGAAACTCAAGCCTTTGGGGGTCCCAACCTCCAGCCTCATGTCTTCTTCCTCTGGCTATGGGTTCTCTAAGACATCAGAGCATGAGCTTAAGACTGTCAGAGGCGCCACCTGCCTCACAAATAAATAATGAGCATAGGAAACCGAGACAGACGCCTTGTCAGGACCTACATAATTTGCAGGGCCAAGTACAAAATGAAAAATGCAAGCCCCTTGTTCAAATATCATGAAGACAGTGACAGCAGAGCATCAAAGCCAGCTCAGGGCCCTTCCACGCACCAGTCCCTGTGTGGCTGTGACTGCACAGTCACATGTTCCTGAAGCCAGCCTGCCCCTCGTCCCTGTCACACAAACGCCAAGCGCAGAGCAGACATATCTGAGTAACCCTACCCTCCGGCTCAAACAAGAAACAAACTCTCCTGGTCAGGCTGTGAGCCTGCCCCGACCCCACATCCAGCCACCTGCCGTGTGGACATGCATCTCTCGGGATGGCTGACCCGGCATCCTTCAGCATTTCCGAATTTGCAGATTTGCAATCGCTTGGCTGACACTGTGGCCACCTTCTTTGCCTGAGAAAGCGTTGCCCTTGCCAGAGGGCACAGAGACACGCAGATCCATGAATCCTCCCCGGGCGCCGTGGAGTGGAAGCCTCTATGTAAAGCTGGAGGGCTCATTGGCAGGGCTGTCAGAGCTGCAT
Source organism: Rhinopithecus roxellana (assembly GCF_007565055.1). Lineage (NCBI taxonomy): Eukaryota > Metazoa > Chordata > Mammalia > Primates > Cercopithecidae > Rhinopithecus > Rhinopithecus roxellana. The sequence continues at coordinate 32,798,645 of NC_044565.1, forward strand.
TTTTCTTATGCAACTGTTTTGTCCCCTCGTTTGTGGCGCCTGTGGCTGTCTTGCAGAAAACAACACACTACACTGACAACTGGCTGATCTTTACTTCCGTCTGTCATGCGAGCCTTACTTTTTCTGAATAATAGGTACACAGGAATGGCAGACAAGCCAGACCCTGCTAGAATTCATGAATAAGAAACAGAATTTGGTATTAATTAGACTTCACAGGCAGACAGAAGTGAGTCCTGGGTCTTCCAAAGACCCGATCAATTAGCCCTGAGATTTAAACAGGGCACATTCTCTCTCTTATAGCTTGAACTGTGTTTCCCCAAAAAAAGATATGTTGAAGTCCTACCCCCCAATACCTCAAAATGTGACCTTCTTTGAAAATATAGACCTGGCATGGTGGCTCACACCTGTAATCCCAGCACTTTGGGAGACCAAGGCGGGCAGATCACCTAAGGTCAGGAGTTCGAGACCAGCCTAGCCAACACGGTGAAACCCCCATCTCTACTAAAACTACAAAAATTAGCTGTGTGTGGTGACAGGTGCCTGTAATTCCAACTACTGGAGGCTAAGGTAGGAGAATCACTTGAACCCAGGAGGCGATGGTGGCACGTGAGCCAAGATCACACCATTGCACTCCAGCCTGGGCGACAAAGCAAGACTCTGTCAAAGAAAGAAAGAATAGAGAGAGAGAGAGAGAGAATGGAAAGAAGGAAGGAAGGAATGGAAAAGGAAGGAAAGGAAGGAAGCGAAGGAAAGGGAAGGAAGGAAGGAAGGAAGGGAGGGAGGGTGGGAAGGGAGGGAGGGAGGGAGGGAGGGAGGGAGGGAGGGAACGGGAGGGGAGGGAGAGGGAGGGAAGAGAGAGAGAGAGGAAGAAAGAATGAGAGGGAGAGGAAGGAAGGAAGGGAGGGAGGGAGAGAAGACGAGAGAGAGAAGAAGAAACGAAAGAAAGGAGGGAGGGAGTAGAGGAAGGACGTGAAGGAGAAGGAAGGAAGGAAGGAAGGAAGGAGGAAGGAAGGAAGGAAGGAGAAGGCAGGCGGAAGGAAGGAGATAGGAAGGAGAGGAAGGTTGAGAGGAAAGGGACAGGAAGGAGAAGACGGAACGCGAGAGGAAAGAAAGAAGGAGAAGGAAGGAGAAGAAGGAGAAGGAAGGAAGCAGCCCCAGGAATGGATGTACCTCTTTGCCTGAAATGTAACAAGGGTGTTGGCCCTGGATGATCTTTGGGGTCCTTTCCATCTCTACATATGCTGACTTTGGTCACATTTCTGTCTTGTCCCCAAAAGTCAAATTGTCACTCAAGTCAAACTTACCCAGTTCTTTCTGTTGTCCCTTCATTCCAGAAGCTTCCTGGACCCCAGCAACCAGCACTGTCTCCCTCTGCAGTTCCCCAGTGAGTGAACTGCCTCCTCCAGGCTCCACTGCACACCTGCTTCGTGTCAGGTCCTCTGCTGGGAAGTGGGGCAAAAATGCAGACTGGGCTCTTGACCTTGTGAAGGTTGAATTCTAGCGGAGACTTGGCTTTGAACACAAAATCTACTAGGGCAGCCGTCCCCCAGGATGGCCCCCGGTGAGCCCCATAGCCTGGTGTGTTCACAACCCCATGGAGTTGCCTCGCTTGTTGATGTGGGGCTGGCCTATCAAACGATGAATGGACAGAGGAGATGTGGTGTTGTCCATACAATGGAATAGCACTCAGCTATGAAAAGGAACAAAATGCTGACACGTTACAACATGAAGGAACTTTGGAAACATGTTGAGTGAAATAACACAGGCACTAAAGGACAAATATTGCAGGATTCTACTTACACGAGGTTCCTAGAATAGGCAGAATTCACAGAGACAGAAAGCAGATTAGGGGCTACCAGGGATGGGGAGAGATGGGGGAATGGGAGATATTGATTAATGGGCACAGAGTTTCTACCCGGAGTGGTAGGAAGGTTTTGGGAGTAGATGTAGTGATGGTTGTACACTGTGAATATAATTAATGCCACTGAATTGCACATCTAAAAATGATTAGCATGGCATCATTCATGGTATATATTTTACCACAATAATATAAAAATAAATTCAAAGCCAGCCTGGGCCATAGAGCAAGACCCTGTCTCTAAAAAAAAAATAAAAAATAAAATAAAATGTAAGTAGCCGAGCATGGTGGCACAGGCCTGTGGTCCCAGTTACTTGGAAGACTGAGGTGGGAGGATCACTTGAGCCTGGGAGGTCAAAGCTACAGTGAGCCATGATCATGCCACTGCACTCCAGCCTGGGCAATTGAGCAAGACTCTCTCAAAAAAAGACTGGCCTGTGTGACCAATACAGCACAGCAGACATGCTAGTGTGGACCTTCACATCAAGGTCACAAATGCATCCTAGCCTCTGCCTGTGACTACAGGCTCACTTGTTCTGAGGAAGCTGGCTGCCACACCATGAAGACATGCAAGCAGCCACATGGCAAGACCCTTGTGGAGGGAACTGAGGCCTCCTGTCAATCGCCAGCACCAACTGGCCACCTTGGAAGAGGACCCACCGGGCCCAGAACAGCCTTCAGGTGACTGCCTCCCTGGCTAAGAGCTGGTCCAGGTACAGCCTCCTGAGAGGCCAGAACTACCCAGCTAAACCTCTCTGACACCCAAACCAAGGACACCATGGCACATGGTAAGTAATTATGCGGTTTTAAGCAATATGTTTTAGAGTTATTTGCTACATATCATTATAGCACTAATACACTCATCAATAAATATGAGGACTGGCTCATGTCTGCAGTCCCAGCACTTTGGGCGGCCAAGGCAGGAGGATCACTGAGCCCAGGAGTTCAAAACTAGTCTGGTAAGACAGAAAGACCCTGTCTCCATTTTTTTAATTAAAAAAAAATTTTAAGAAGTATAAAGATAAATAAATATGAAGACAAAGTGGCCAAGTGTGGTGGCTCACACCTGTAATCCAGCACTTTGGGAGGCCAAGGCGGGCAGATCATGAGGTCAGGAGATCAAGACCATCCTGGCCAACATGGTGAAACCCTGTCTCTACTAAATACAAAACATTAGCCAGGCATGGCAGCATGCACCTGTAGTCCCCGCTACTTGGGAGGCTGAAGCAGGGGGAAATGCTTGAACCAGGGAGGCAGAAGTTGCAATGAGCCAAGATTGTGCCTGCACTCCAGCCTGGTGACAGAGCAAGACTCTGTCTCAAAAAAAAAAAGAGGACAAAGTGTACTAAGGGCAACAAATGCACAGGGGTGGGGAGGGATAATGTAATGGATCATAACCATCACCTCACTGACAAAAGAAGCGGGGGCTTCTTTTCTCGGGGAAGTTTTGCTGGTGGAGTTTGTAAGGATGATTTTATCTACACCTGAATGCCTTTTGTCAGTGTTGGTAAACTCTCAGTTTTGAACTATTGCTTCCGTCACATTTTTTCTCCTCCTGTTTTGTGACCCCAATTACAGGTATGTTTGCTCTTTTCATTCTATCCCATATTTTTTTTAAAACTCTACCCTGTCATTTCCTCCCTCTTGTCTCTCTGTGCTTCTGTCTGGACTATTTTCTTCTATGCCTTCCTTTTGTACATTTCCTGCTATCAGACCCATCCACAGTATTTTCAGTGTCTGTACCTTTCACTTTTCACAGAATTTCCACTTGGTTCTTGTTTATACTTTCCAGTTCTCTGCCAAAATTTCTTAATCTTGCCTTTTTCATTCCTTGAGCACATTCATCATGGATAATTCCATGATCAGGATCCCCGTGGGTCTGTTTTCTAGCGTCTGATGGTCTGATTTTTCTCCCAGGTTTTCACCCATCTTGTCTTTTTCTTACTCCAGAGCCCATTTATTGACTGCCAAGCACTGTGTCTGGAAAATGATAGAGATAATTTGATTCAGAAAGGAATTCTTTTTTTGTTTTAAATTGGACTGATGGAGCGAGACTCCATCTTTAAAAAAATAGAAGAGTTTTAAAGTTTTGTTGGATAGTTTCAAAATGGATTATTGTTAGGTATGTAGGAAAACAGAGTAAACAATCAAACAAAATGCAAGGCAGTTATTTCAGGAGACAAGTAAACAGCTTAGGTTTTGGCTTCATGACATAGAAACAACATAAGTGACTCTACTTTGGGTTGGTCTGTTGGAGCCTAGTACAGAAGACACTATGGCTCATCTATGAAGAATACTTACCTGATCATGGTGATGTAAGCATTGATTCATTGATATATTAAGATATTGGGAAGATGGGGAGGGGGGATGAAAGAAGGTGCCTGTATGGACCATGGGGAGACTTCCCCTTTGCCCTCTGAATGTTCACTGAAAATCAGCTCACAAAAAGTAGATTGATAGAAATGGAGGCCTGGTGCGGTGGAGACCAAAGAGGGAAGATGGCCTGAGGCCAGGAGTTTGAGACCAGCCTGGGTAACGTAACAATACCCTGTCTCTACAATTGGTTTTTTAAAATTTGTTTTTGTTTTGGTTTGGTTTGGTTTTTTTTTTTTTTTTTTTTTTTTTTTTGAGGTGGAGTCTCATTCTGTTGCCCAGGTTGGAGTGCAGTGGCACAATCTCCACTCACTGCAAACCTCCACCTCCCAGGTTTAAAGCAATTCTCTTGCTTAGCTTCCCAAGTAGCTGGGAAGCACCTGTCACCACCCCACTAATTTTTGTATTTTTAGTAGAGAAGGGGTTTCACCATGTTGGCCAGGCTGGTCTCGAACTCCTGACCTCAAATGATTCACCCATCTCAGCCTCCCAAAGTGCCGGGATTACAGGCATCGGCCACCGTGCCTGGCCTACAATTGTTCTTTAAATAGGAGAAATGGCATACAAATTTGATTATCCCAATGGGGTACAGATGCGTTATGTACCCTACTTCTTAGAGGAAAGGGAGAGGGGAGGAATATGGATGATTTTAGGAGGATAATAAATGATTTTTAGGGGAATACAGCAGTGATCCCCCAACCTTTTTGGCACCAGGGACCAATTTCGTGGACAAGGGGATGGGATGGATAATTTGGGGATTGATTCAAGTTCATTACATTTATGGTGCACTTTGTTTCTATTTTTATTACATTGTAATATGATGAAATAATTGTACAACTTACCATCATGTAGGAGCCCTGAGCTTGTTTTCTTGCAACTAGACGGTCCTATATGGGGGTGACGGGAGACAGTGACAGATTCATCAGGCATAGTTTCTCATAAGGGGCACACCAACCTAAATCCCTTGTACACGCAGTTCACAATAGGGCTTCATGCTCCTATGAGAACCTAATGCCACTGCTGACCTGACAGGAGGCAGATCTCAGGCAGTATGTGAGCAATGGGGAGAGCAGCTATAAATACCAGATGAAGCTTTGCTGGCTCGTCCACCACTCACCTCCTGCTGTCGGCCCAGTTCCTAACAAGCCATGGACCAGTACCAGTCCACGGTCCAGGGGCTGGAGAACCCTGGAATACAGGATTTGAAGAACATACAATGGCCTGGGACAAAGTCTGTAGGGGCCTGAAGAGCAGACAATGGTTCGTGACAAGTCTGTCCAGGTTGTGTTGACCGCACTTCAGGATTTCTTTCCTGCAATATGGGTTCAGTGAATGAAAACCCAGGGAGGGGATCAAAGGTCATTGCTTATTCTTTGGGTGGGGTTCGGATTTAGGCAGGGTTAAAGGAACTGCAGACAATGACTTCATCCTGTGCTTGGCGAGAGACAGAAGATTGAGAGACGGGATGGGGTGCGAGGGACAACAGTCCTCCTTGGTGGGTCCATCAGGTCTTTACCTAGATCAGGGAGAAGTCTCTTTCAGCAGGTTCATCTGGAAGAATCTTTAAGTCAAAATACTCATTATACCAGGGAGCCAACTTCAGGGTGAGTTTCCCTGTGCCCCTTCGTGTACCAGGAAACTTCATTAGTAGGAAGGCAATAAATAATGTCTAAAACAGGGGGAAAGAGTCAAGAAAAAGTACTGAAACATGTTATTAGAAATATGTGGGAACACTGGGTGCAGTGGCTCACACCTGTAATCCCAGCATTTTGGGAGGCTGAGGCAGGCAAATCACTTGAGGCCAGGATTTTGAGACCAGCCGGGGCAATGTAGTGAGACCTCATCTCGACAAAAATACAAGTTAGCCAGGTATGGTGGCACATACCTATAATTTCAACTACTTGGGTGGCTGAGATGGGAGGATCACTGGAGCCCAAGAGGTCAAGACTACAGTGAACTGTGATTGCCCCACTGCACTCCAGCCTGGGCAACAGAGCCAGACCCTATCTCAAAAACAGCAAGCAAGCAAGCAATATGCGGGGGTGGGGGATCCCAGCTTGTTGAAAGAGTTGAAAATGCTTACCTGCCGGGCGCAGTGGCTCAAGCCTGTAATCCCAGCACTTTGGGAGGCCAAGACGGGTGGATCACGAGGTCAGGAGATCAAGACCATCCTGGCTAACAGTGAAACCCCATCTCTACTAAAAAATACAAAAAAAAAAAAAACAAGGGGAGGTGGTGGGCACCTGTAGTCCCAGCTAATGTAGTCCCAGCTACTTGGGAGGCTGAGGCAGGAGAATGGCGTAAACCCAGGAGGCGGAGCTTGCAGTGAGCTGAGATCCAGCCACTGCACTCCAGCCTGGGCGACAGATCGAGACTCCGTCTCAAAAAAAAAAAAGAAAAAGAAAATGCTTACCTCTAGAGAGTGAAATTCAGGTGAGAAGGTGTGAGGCAGGGATGGCTGTTTTTGTTAGAAGTGCTGTAATTATTTTAATTTTACAACTAGGTACATGTATCAGTCCAATAAAACAGAGGGAGTCTTTATTTTATAACTGATATATTAACAAGCATTAAAAAATAATTAGCATGGGCCGGGTGCGGTGGCTTATGCCTGTAATCCTAGCACTTTGGGAGGCCAAGGTGGGCGGATCACTTGAGGTCAGGAGTTCAAGACCAGCCTGACCAACATGGCAAACCCCTTCTCTACTAAAAATACAAAAATTATCTGGGCATGGTGGCGTGCACCTGTAATCTCAGCTACTTGGAGGCTGAGGCAGGAGAATCACTTGAACCCAGGCAGCGGAGGTTGCAGTGAGCTGCGATCGTGCCACTGCACTCCAGCCTGGGCGACGGAGCGAGACTCCATCTCAAAAAATATAATAATAATAATAATAGTAAACATGAAATTGTGGTGAAACTGGAACATCAAAATCCTGCTAACAATGTGAATGTGTGCAAGTCCCATGGTTTCATTTCCAGAACATTTCAAGAGCTATTCAAATGTTGGAACACTTTTGACCAATTCTCTCACTCTAGAGCAGGGATCTATGCAGGCAAATTATGACCATGGGCCAAATCCAGCCCACTATCTATTTGAATATGATCCATAAGCTAAGAATGGTCTTTATGTTATTTTAATTGTTGAAAAAAAAAAAAAGAATAACATTTTGTGAGCATAAACATGGTAAGGAATTCCAAGTTTGGTGTCCATAAACAAAAGCATGTCCCCACACAGCCTTGCCAATGCATTTGCACAGGACCTGTGGCCGCTTTTGTGCTGCAAAGGAATCTGCAATAGAGCGCTCATGACCCACAGAGCTGAGAAGACTTTGGTCCTCTGCAGAAGCAGCCTGCCCATCCCGGTACAGTGGGAGGCAGCATCATCCAGGAGGGCGGCTCAAAGCTGGACTCCTCTGATTCCTGGCTGTGAGACCTCAAGTTTCCTAACTTGTCTGTAACATGGTTTTCTCATCTTAAAGCAAATATATTATTAGTACCAACCTTCTGGGGCTGCTGTGACGATTCAGTGAATGAGCCCCCATAAATCAGAGGGCTCCCGCACTTGGCGTAGGAGAACTGCCACTGCTTCCCCATGGATATCAGTAACACAAGCAACAGGTGTGTGCACAAAGATTTACACAGCTGGCATTGCCTAAGGCAGGGCCAGGACACCCGGGCGGCCTCACCCACAGCTCCGGCAGCAGCAGAGACCCGGGGCCAGTCCACGAATTCATGAATAGTCCATTTTGCTATGCTGTGATGCAGACATCCCTAAAAATCACTGCACTCTGCAAAGTCATGTGAGATGGCCCAGCAGGCTATGAGGGAGACAGAGTTAGGGACTTCATCAGCAAGACATCTACGAAAGACTTGAACCTAACAAAAATGATAGCACAGGCGGGTGCGGGTGCAGTGGCTCATGCCTGTAATTCCAGTACTTTGGGAGGCCGAGGTGGGTGGATTACCTGAGGTCAGGAGTTCGAGACCAGCCTGGCCAACATGGCAAAACCCCATCTCTACTAAAAATACAAAAATTTGCTGGGCATGGTGACAGGCACCTGTAATCCCAGCTACTCAGGAGGCTGAGGCAGGAGAATTGTTTGAACCCAGGAAGCACAGGTTGCAGTGAGCCGAGATCGCACCACTGCACTCCAGCCTAGGCGACAAGAGTGAAACTGTCTCAAAAAAAAAAAAAAAGATAGCACAGTTTTATATGTTAAATGGTTAAGAAATACATACACGCTAAAATTAATATGGTGCTTCCCTTTAAAAAGACTTGAGGCTTGTTTGAGGAAGTGGGCATTGGGGTTGTGAGCTGGCTGATCTGAAATTGGGGGGAACATTCTAGCACCAGAGCTGGATGGATGTGACTCAACACACCCTATGAACGGAGGGCTGGAGGGTGCATGGGTGGGGTTGTGTGTTCCTAGGGTGTGTGCGAGGGGGGGTTGTGTGTTCCTAGGGTGTGCATGGGTGTGGTTGTGTGTTCCTAGGTTCCGGTCAGCCAGGTGCCATTCTCTGCATTCGCCAGGCATTTGAGGACAAAATTGTGCAGAGCAAATGTGAACTTTGAAACTCATGTTGTGCTCCAATTGTTCCCTACTCTAGCAATTGTAGATTGCTATTGGAGCAATTGAAGCAAATTCATTTTCAGAACAAGCTGTATAGCGGAACTGAAAGTATCATATCCCTTGAGGACTCCAGACATGTTGGGGAAGGAGAACGTTCTAGAAGGTGGCATCTGCAGATGTCAACATCAGCAGCAGTGCCAGGAGGGGCTTTGCAGGGCCACAGGGCAGCAGCTCCATGCAGCTGGCCCCATCCCAGGCCTGGTGAGCTCTCCTGGCTGTGTACTCAGCCCTGAGCCTGATGACCCACACCAGGTGCACAACCTGCTGTTTACCAAGCTCTCCCACCCACACCAGGGTGCTTTCTGACAGCCTCACAGGGACAAAGTGCAGGCATCATTCGTCCACATTTGACAGAGATGGAAGAGGGGGCTCAGAGAAGCTGATTACTTGCCTGAGGACACACAGCCTGCAAAGCAAGGTGGCGCTTCCACATCCCAGGCTCTGGCTGACCCTCTGCCTGTCCTCCTATGTAGTAGGTGGGGTCTCGTCACCAAGCACTGGGATAAACTCCGGATAAACTCCAGGGGTCAGGCTCAAGGCCACGTGTCCAGAGGCAAATGCTGCAAGAAGAGAGGTGCAGGAAACCCAGGTAACCGAAAAGCACCTGCCTCGAGTGAGCCCCCTCCAGTCCTGACACCTGTTCCTTCTTTCAGTGGAAAGGACAAGCCGCTGTCCATACTGCGCCTTTAATAATCACACCCAGTGAGGCTGAGGAATGTTCTGGAACAGCCAGGATGTGGGCATCTTTGTAGCAGGATTGTGCCACATGCGGTTCAATCCTGAGTCAGAGGCCTGAGCAAGCAGCTTGCAAGATGTTTGAGGAGCTTAGCATTGACTGTGGCAGGCGGGCAGTTGATTCTATGATTAAAAAGGCCTGACTCCCCCCTACATCTGCCCTTGACTCTCAGGGCACACCTGGGCCCTCAGGCTCTCAGGCCAGGTGTGCTCAGCTGAGCTTGGCCATTTCTCCTCCCTCGCTCCACAGGGTAGTCAGTCATTACACATCCCACGTGGCCTTTGGAACCAAGCCTGCTCTGCTGGGATATGCTTCAGGGACCTGAGGATGGAATACTCACCTGGGCCAGTGGACACACACACAAACACACACAGGGAGAGGGAGGGAGAGGGAGAGGGGAGAGAGAGAGAAGCAAAAACTTTGTCCAAGAAAGGCACAGATGCATTTATAACCAGATTCCAAGGTCAGCTGCTTGGAGCATAAAGCGAGGTCATGTTCTCTTGCTTCTTGGATTAGGTAATCTCTCAAAGAAATCTCAGGGTCCTCCTTCCAAATAACTCCAAGACCCCGGCCCAGCGGATGCTCTCTCAGTCCAAAGGTCAAGCCCTGGTCACAGCACCTCGAGGAGACAACCAGACAAGTCACCTGAGTGTCAGTTGCAGCGGCCAACACCACAGGGTGTCGCTGTTAGGAAAGGTACCCTCCCGCTCCAGCTCTGCAAAGTCCCCCAAGCTCACGGCCAGAAATCCTCAGCCACCAGGCAAGGAGCTGGCCTGGCCTGTCTTCCTGGCTCCTCTCCATCTCAACTGGACCCACAACATTGAGTCCCCTGGGAAAAGAGCATGGCACGCTGACCATACTTCTTAAGGCTGCCCAGTCACAGCCCCACCCTCAGGCTCCCCAGCTGGGCCAGGGCGGAAGACAGGCTCCCCTCTCTGTTTCAAAGCCTTCCCGCAGCGCCCCCCTTCACCTCTGTGCAGGGATCAGTGCTGCTGCTTTCAGGGGAAAACCACAGTCACCCTGTATGAAATCTGAGGACACACACATACAGCTGCGTGGTGGAGGGTGTCGTGGATCTTTGTCACTGCTATGAGAATCTTGCTCCCAGCTGCACTCCATCTGATACCTGCTGGAGGTGTGCACTGCATCAGGTGAGGCCACCATCCTGCCCACCTGTGATCCAAAAAAAAAAAAAGATCTGCAAAAAGAATGGAGATCTGGAGTCGGCCTGTGTGATGGAGGAGAAGCTGCTGCCGTCCCAAGCCTCCGAGGCAGAAGTCAGTGGCCCAGACTCCAGGGCCTAGTTACTGGCGTGTGCATATACACGCACACACGTATGTGCAGACTCGTGAGTGTGTGCATATGCACAGATATGCATCTAGGATGTGTGCACACGTGTTCACACAGAGGATACAACGAACTGCTACGTTTCCATGTGTGTATATTATATATTTACTGGTTTGTATGTATGTGCATATATACTGGTATATGTGTATAGACTATTATGCATGTATGCATGTATACATATTCTGGTATGTATGCATGTGCATATATAGAGGTGTATGTATGTGCATGTATTCGTATCTATTTACTAGTATATATGATGTGTGTACTGGTATGGATGTGTGGGTATGTACATTTGCTGGCATGTATGTGTTTTGCTAACACACACGTGCACAGGCAGAATGCTTCCAAGGGACCGCACAGCCTCTAGTTCACAGCCCCCACCCCTCCCTTTGCCCCTACACTCTCCCCTGTCTGAGCCGCACTCGCATGAAAGGGTGCAGGTTCTGACCTGGCAGCGCCACCTCCTGGACACCTGGGGATTTCAGCGCCTGCTTGGCCACCAGCACCCAGAGGGAAAGATGAATCTGAGGGAGATCAGGCGATGGGGCGCTAAGTGAAGTCCCCAGGGTCACAGGGTTCTCAGACGGCCTGAGCAGTCCATTTGCAACTCTATAGATGAATTCCAAAGGGCCAGAATCCTTAATGAATCAGGGACTCCTCCACCTCGAGGTGGGGAAGACTCAGCCCCAGGGGAGTCAAGTCTGGGTGACCCCAGGAGGGACAGGGGAACTTGCTGGGCAGCTGGCCCTGTGCTGCCACAGCTTGTCAGGGAGGTTTCTACAGCCTGTAGAGGGAGGTGGGTGGTGGGCGCCGTAAGCAGAGGGGGGAGGCTCCAGGGGGTCTGGGGGGGTGCTCAAGGCTTCGGGGAACCTGGAGTGGAAGAGAGTTTTAGAAGAAGCAAGCCAGGGCCAGCCATGGTGGCTCACACATGTAATCCCAGCACTTTGGGAAGCAGAGGCGGGCAGATCACCTGAGATCAGGAGTTTGAGACTAGCCTGGCCAACATGGTGAAACCCCATGTCTACTAAAAATTAAAACATTAGCCAGGCATGGTGGTGTACTTCTGTAGTGCAGCTACTCAGGAGGCTGAGGTAGGAGAATCACTTGAACCCAGAAGGCAGAGGTTGTAGTGAGCCAAGATCATGCCACTGTGCTCCAGCCTGGGTGACAGAGTGAGACGCCATCAAAAAAAACAAAAAAACAAAAAAAAAAAGCGCTTAAATAGGACAAATTGAAATCCTGTCCAGTGGAATAGCACCTCTGAGGTGCTCCTGCCAAGACAGATAATGCAAATCAAATCGCAGGGAGCAGCAGTCTCTCAAGTGGCGGCCCAGCCCACAGAATAACTGGCCCTTAATCTTCGAAAGTGTCAAGGCCATGAGAGTCAAGAAAAGACTGAGCTCAGCTTCAGACTCCAGGAGACTAAGGAGATGTGACAACCGAAAGCCACATGCCAATTTGAACTGGGTGCATTCACTGTGAAGAAGCCATCAGGCCACTGGGGAGACTTGAACAGCAGCAACGCGCCCCGTGAACTTGAGTTGTGAGTGAAGGTTGTTCTGACTGACCATGTAGGAGAAAGTCTGTATTTGTAGGAAATACACGGCAGTATTGAGGGTGATGGAGTATCGGAGGTGGAGTATTAGGGAGCAAGTGTTGACAATTTACCCTGAAATCGTTCAGGAAAAATACATGATTTGTGCTGCAGTGGAAGCTTTTCTGTAAGTTGGAGATTATTTGAGATTTTTTTTAAATTACACACACACACCCACAAAGCTATCTCTGGCAAATTCCTGAGAGAACAGGACTCTCCTCCTCCAATGAGCAGTTCTAACCAGGGAAACTTCTCTACCTGGCATTGCAGTCTGGCCCACAGGCAGTGCTTCCCTGGCCCCAACCCCTCTTCCTTCAGCTCCTAACAGGATGGAGTCAGGGAAACAGGATCAACACACCTGAGGGTCCAGCCTGTAGAGCGTCGGCAGGGAGGGTCATCACTGGTTTGTTGTTGTTGTTGTTGTTGTTGTTGTTGTTGAGACGGAGTCTCGCTCTGTCTCCCAGGCTGGAGTGCAGTGGCCGGATCTCAGCTCACTGCAAGCTCCGCCTCCTGGGTTTACGCCATTCTCCTGCCTCAGCCTCCCGAGTAGCTGGGACTACAGGCGCCCGCCACCTCGCCCGGCTAGTTTTTTGTATTTTTAGTAGAGACGGGGTTTCACCTTGTTAGCCAGGATGGTCTCGATCTCCTGACCTCGTGATCCGCCCGTCTCGGCCTCCCAAAGTGCTGGGATTACAGGCTTGAGCCACCACCCCGGCCATCACTGGCTTTTACTGGGCACTCACTGTGCGGATGGGGTTTGAAGTCAAGCTGACCAGGGATTGAATCTTGCTCACCTTAGCTGTGTGATCCTGGGCAAGTCCCTTTACCTCTCTGAGTCTTGGCTTTCTGCTGTGTAAAATAAGCACAAATTACTTCTATCTTGCTGGCTTGTGGTTCAGATTAGAGAGAACTGTGCAGAATGTCAGGTGCAGCAATGGGTTTCCAGACGTCAGGCCTGTGGGAAGTCAGCCTCAGACTCTCCCAGGAGTCTTCTTACCAAACACAGATTCCTGTAACCTACTCTCAGAGATTCTGATCAAGCTCACCTGGCCAGTTTCAGCTACACCTGCTGAACTATTTACCGAACTATTTACAGCTCTCCGAATGCACTAGAGCACTTCTTACCGCCATGCCTTTGTACACACATTTCCCCCATCTAGAATGCCCTTCCCCCTTTGATTAGAAACTCCTACGCATCCTTCAAAACCCAGCTGAAATGTCTCCCCATTGATGAGGACTTTCCTGACCATGCCTCCACTTCCCAGTACTCCCTTCTTTGCCTGACCAGTCGTTATGACATCAATAAGAAGTATAATTACCTTCCATTTAGTGAATCTATTATGTACCTCTCATTTCACATACTGTGTCTTAACAGTTATGCCAAGGACTAATTATTAGCCCTGTTTCCCTGTTTACATATGAAAAAGCTGAGTCTCTTGAGACGAAGTTTCATTCTTGTGGCCCAGGCTGGAGTGCAATGGCGCCATCTTGGCTCACTGCAACCTCTGCCTCCCAGGTTCAAGCAATTCTCCTGCCTCAGCCTCCCAAGTAGCTGGAATTACAGGTGTGTGCACTATGCCCAGCTAATTTTTTGTATTTTTAGTACAGAAGGGGTTTCACCATGTTGGCCAGGCTGGTCTTGAACTCCTGACCTCAGGTGATCCGCCTGCCTCAGCCTCCCAGAGTGCTGGGATTACAGGCCTGAGCCACCGCCCGGCCTAGGGTTAGGGTTCATTCATCTGAGTCCTCATCAGCACATTCCCTGATGCACAAACAGCAGGGGGCCCTAAGTGTCGGTCCCTGTCTCCCAGGTCCACCCTGCCTTCCGTCACACCAGGCTCTCTCCAGGCTGGCTGAGAGGGTGGAGCTGGGAACCTCTGAGGCTGGTAAGCCGCATGCCTTTGGGAGGTGAGGGGGACACAGGGTGAGGGCCTCTCCTAAGGAGGGCGTCCCCGGCCTTCCCCGGAGCGCAGCATCGACATTCGCCACCAGGGGGTGCTGCCGCACCGTTCCCGGCGCCTCCTCTGCCCCGCGAAGGACTGGGGCGTTTTCCACCGGGCGGGCGTGTGTCTGGGGCTGACTCAGAATCCTCAAACTCAGAGTTCACAGACGGAGGAACTCACGCTCAGACGACTGAACAAAAATATATAGAGCATGAAAATTTCACTACAGAAATAGGGCCTCTCTCTCCCCCTTGGGGAAAAGCGTTTGCCCTACTTCAGTAGGAGTTAACTCGCCAAGGCTTTTAGGAGGCGCCGCACAGCTATGCTCCCGCTCATTGAAAAAAGGTGCCGAAAGTGTAGAATTTGACCACAAACAACCGAGCTCCACCACGGAGTGTGGCTTGTGTGCCAGGGCCTGTGCTGGGTGCAAAAGGGCCCCCGTGTCTAGCCTGGCAGCAGTGACTCCGGGGTCCCTCCAGCAAGCTTGGCTACAGGTGTTCAATCTTACTGACATTTTACAAATATAGCTACATTTTTCCAGCCCAAATTCAGTACAGGACCTAGCAAAGCATTCCCGAGGCGAACGGCTTTCTAGGAAGTGTAGCTTAGGCGCCTAAACGCTGGCATTCTGGGGCTGCGGCGTACGGGAGCCATGAGCAGAGGATTTGAAAACGGACCTGTCTGGAAAGCCCAGCTCAGAGGGTCCCAAGAGCAGGGCTGGGCGGGCCCCAGATACCTCCCTTGTAGGGGATTCTGGGGTGTCCGCCCCTCACAGACCCTTGTCCTCCACGAAGCTTCTTCCGGGGGCCAGAGAGAAGTCCCTCTTCTGTCTGGCATTCCACCCAAGCCGCCTCCTTTTCTGTCCGCACCTTCTCCCGGGAAATCTCATCCAAGTCCATGGCCTTAAGCCTCTATCAAAGACGCCCCTAAGGCCAGGTGCAGTGGCTCACGCCTGGAATCCCAGCACTTTGGGAGGCTGAGGAGGGCGGATCACCTGAGGTCAGGAGTTCAAGACCAGCCTGGCCAACATGGTGAAACCCCATCTGTACTAAAAATACAAAAAATTTGCCCGGCATAGTGGCGCACACCTGTAATCCCAGTTACTTGGGAGGCTGAGGCAGGAGAATCCCTTGAACCCAGGAGGCGGAGGTTACAGTCAGCCAAGATTGTACCACTGCACTCCAGCCTGGGCCACAGAGTGAGACTTCATCTCAAAAAAACAAAACAAAACAAAAAGCAGAGATGTCCCTAAGACACCATTACTGAACGTACAGACCAATAAATAACGATGATTACACAAATCACATGATAAATTGCATAACACCACATACACCCACCCACACACCACACACACCACAACACACACACACACACACCACATACCACACATACACATCACACACGCCACACTTGCCACACACGTCACGCACACACACGCCACGCACACACACACCACCACCACACACACACCACACGCACCACGCACGCACCACACACGCACACACACTGCACACACACCGCACACACCACACCCACCACACACACACACCACACACTGTGAACCTAAAAGCGTCTGAGACTCCCAATCAATTTAGAAGTTGATTTTGCCGATGTTCAAGATGCACCCCATGACACAGCCTCAGGAGGCCCTGAGGACATATGCCCAAGTGGTCAGGGTACAGCTTGCTTTTATACATTTTAGAGATACACGAGCCATCAATCAATATATGTAAGATATACATTGGTTCACGCCCGTAAGGGGGGACAACTTGAAGTTGGGGGGACATCCAGGTCATGGGTAGATAAGAAACAAAAGGTTATTTTGGGCCTTTGATCAGCCTTTCACTGAATACACAATTTAAATGGGGGGACGGGGTAGAGGAATAGTCACTTAGGCCTTAGTCTAACTCAGTGAACCTGCATTTTTATTTAAAAATAGGGCAGAGGCGGCCAGGCGCAGTGGCTCACTCCTGTAATCCCAGCACTTTGGGAGGCCGAGGCAGGTGGATCATGAGGTCAGGAGATTGAGACCATCCTGGCTAACACAGTGAAACCCCATCTCTACTAAAAAATACAAAAAATTAGCCAGGCATGGTGGCGGGCGCCTGTAGTCCAGCTACTCGGGAGGCTGAGGCAGGAGAATGGCGTGAACCTGGGAGGCGGAGCTCGCAGTGAGCCGAGATCGCGCCACTGCACTCCAGCCTGGGCAACAGAGCCAGACTCCGTCTCAAAAAAAAAAAAAAAAAAAATAGGGCAGAGGAAGCTATCAGATGTGCATTTGTCTCAGGTGAGCAGAGGGATGACTGAGTTCTGCCCTTTTCCCACATCTATGAAGACAAGCTGTCAATTTACATTGCCAGGGTGAGATTCAGCAGAACTGTTTGAGGCTTTTGCAGTCCCCAAGGAATTTCCTTGTGGGATATTGTGATGGAGGTATGGAGGTATGTGGCTTTTTTTTTTTAATCTTTGTAGCTATCTTATTTAGGAATAAAATGGAAGGCAGGTTTGCCTGATGCAGTTCTCTGCTTGACTTTTCCCTTTGGCCTAGTGATTTGGGGGTTCTGAGATTTATTTTCCTTTCACAACACACACACACACATACACACATATGAGATATTAAACTGGCAACTGGCACAGTGCACAGCTCCATGTCCAGGCATGGCGGGCCCAACCTTGTCCCTGACCACCTGCCGCCCCCGCCGGCTCAGGCCTCCCTCCTGTCTGATTTCTACCTCCTTCTGGGGCTGGGCTTCCCTGGCCACAGTTCTCTCCTACTTGGCCATTTTCTGCAATCCGGACTTTTTTGTTCCCAAACTTGTGCCTAAATTTCTCAGGCACTAGATGATGCAACAGGGGAGTTTGGAATTTAGAGACTGTTCAAATCTCAGCTGCGCCACCACTAGCATCCATGTGACCTCCAAAGAGTCGTAACCCTCTCCAAGCCTCCGTTCCTTCCTACATGAAATGAGATAAACCACACCCCCCCACGAGGTTCTTGGTGACAAAGTGAGGAGAGCCATCTAGATTGAGCAGAGGAGTGTTTTAGTCTGAAGCGCAAAATGGTTTGGGGGTGAGGGTGTAAACCCTGGTGCTGCCACTTACTTCCTGTGACCTTGGGCAAGTAATCTAGCCTCATATGCCTCAGTCTTCTCAGCCATAAAATGGGTGCAATTATAGCACTTACCCGCTTACACAACAACAGTGAATTGAGTTAGTCTCTGTAGAACGTGTTTAGCACTGTGTCCAGAACATAGTGAGTGCCACCTCCATGATTTGATAACACAAGCATTTGTCGTGGTCATTTCAGGAAGGCTCTGGTAAGTGGGGTGCAGCCCAGATGAGACCTGGCTGAAGAAAGCTGACCTGTGTCAGCTCAGGGGACAGAGGGGTACAGAGTAGCCTGCAGGTGGTGCCAGGTAGGAGCTGATGAAGCCTGCAGGGGGCTGAGGCCAGTGTGGCGGAGGGACCCAGAGGGAGCGCTGCGCTTTGACGGGCTCTAAGTGCCTCCGGGCACCAGCCAGTTCAGCTGCTTCTCTCCACCCCTCCAAAGGGTAGGAGAGGCAGGAACCCCACCCTCCACGATGCCCTCCTTCAGGGCCTGGCTTCACACGTGCCTGGTAGCAGGATGGCAACCCGTTGGCGACTTCAGGCTTCACACCCACAGACGACCATAATCAGAGAAAGTACAAAAAGAAAAAAAAACCCTCCCAGCCCAAGATTTTGACCAAGACTCCTGACATTCACCTTGACTGAACCTCTTGGGCCATGTGCCCAACGCCAAGCCAGTGACCATGGGGAATGGAATGGCTCCGTCAAACAGGGCCCTCCTTGCTGGGAGTGGGGCAGGCTCCCCGCAGGCACAAAGACGCCCAGGCTGGGATGGAGGACGTGGGGAACAAACATCGGGAGGCACACCAGCCACGTGTGTGCCACTGTCCCTGACTGCATTTGCAGCCGACCTTCAATCTGATCTCCAGAGCTGACTATCAGATGCTCATCACTGAACATCCCTCAGGTGCCACACAGGTGTTCATATTCAACAGTCTAGAAATGAACCCTTGCCTTCAAACCCACTTCTCCCCCTGGATTTCCTGTCCTGGTTGACACCTGGTTGAACCACTCACCATCCTAGTTCCCCAAAACCTGGGAATTACCACCCCCTCCCCAGCCCCCAAGTCTGGCCAATGCCATCCCCCGGCAGCGTTCACACCTGGCCCCATATCTGCTCTTCCAATTGCCACCACCCAGACCCAATACTCTGCACCAAGACCCACAGGCCACTGTCTTAGGCCAAATATTGGCTCTCTGGCCCTTGCCAGAGAAAGCTGGCCAACCCCTGACCTGGATCTGGAACTGGTCTCCTGGCTCCCATCCATCCTCCACCTGTGATGGCATCATTCAACAATGTAAGAATGTCAGTGGCCCCTGGTGACCTGCCACCCACAGCCTGCAAGATCTGACCCCCGCCTACCCCTGCAGCCTCACCCTACACCTTCCCACCCCCCTGCGCTTGGGCAGCTGGCACCAAAGGCTCCCAAACACACCATACTTTTTCATGTTTTTCTTTATACTTCAGGTGCCCGAGGCTGAGTTCCTCATATTCCTCAGCGCCGTCATTGCTCCATGCAAGACCCCGTCTCTTTAATAATCGATGTTATCTCTTTCATTTCTGCCGACCACTCCCATGTCCCTTCTTTCCAAAGGCAATAATGCTACCTGTGTAACAAGTATCTTTCATCTGGGTCTTGTGGAATATGTGTTGCCAAGTTTTTGTGTGTGTTTTAATGCCTATAAATGGTGTTGTTTTATGTATTACATTATTTTTGACCATTTTCTGTAAACACTGTTTAGTTTAAGGCACATTCCTTTTGCTCTTTGTACAGCTCATTTAATTGTCATTGCTGCGCAGTTCTCCAAAGTATGAATTAAAACCATTTCATGCATCTATTCTGATTGCTTTTAAATTGCCAACATCTCAAACAAAGCTGCAGGGCATGAATTTGTATATGCCCCTGAGGTGAGAATTTCTTTGAGAACTATTCCCAGGAGTAGAACAACTGGGTCACAGAATAAACACATGCTTGATTTCACAGTTGGCCCTAAAAGGACAGCTACGTTCGCACTGGAAGTTCCCATCCTTTATTTCCTCCTGTCCATCCTCAGGTTTCTGAGTGTTTCCAGTCAAGTGGCCTTAAGATAATACCTCATTATTGTTTTAATGTACAATACAGTTCTCTGATTACTAATTTGGGCATCTCTTGATATGCTTGTTTGAATTGGGGAAATCTATAAATTACCTGTCCATATCCTTTGCCCCCTTTTCCATGGTGGCTTCTGATTTTCAGAGGGTCCTTCGCTGCTTGTTCTTACCTCTGCCTCTGCTGGCCTACCCTGTCCCTGGTCCTTTAAAGGCAGCTGTGTGCTCACATGGCCCCTGCAAAGCAGGTACCCCAAGCCACAGACAAGGCCCCTGCCTCAGGTGATGATGTGGGAACCCCCTGTGTTCTTCTTGAGTTTTCTGCTCTTCCATCCTCGGCCCCGCACTCCTGCTCAGTGACTCTTCTGGGACCCACGAGCCACATCCCTTTGACCTTGTCTTATGAGAAGCCTTGCTTTCCCCGCCACCATTCTGGCAGCAGAGCTCAGTTCTGGCTGCTGCCTTGTGCTCCTTTCCCCTAGCCAAGCCAGGGTGGGGGCCGGGGAAAGCCACTGCTGCCTGAGCACCACTCTCCAGGTGCCCCCACCAGCACACTACAGAGTCCCAGCTGCGATGGCACCATCTCTGGGGGCTTCTGGACCTGACCTTTCCTGGCAGCTGGTTCCTCCCTCCTCTGTGGTCCCTTGCAGCACTTATCGCTTTGCTACGGTGAGGGGGTTCCACACCTGCTTTTGCATTTACTCAGGAACTCATGAAAAGCAGGGATCCGGCTGGGCACAGTGGCTCACGCCTGTAATCCCAGCACTTTGGGAGGCCGAGGCAGGCGGATCATGAGGTCAGGAGATTGAGACCATCCTGGCTAACACGGTGAAACCCCATCTCTACTAAAAATACAAAAATTAGCTGGGGTGTGGTGGTGTGTGCCTGTAGTCCCAGCTACTCAAAAGGCTGAGAGGCAGGAGAATCGCTTGAACCAGGGAGGCAGAGGTTGCAGTGAGCTGAGATCGCGCCACTGCACTCCAGCCTGGCAAGAGAGCGAGACTCCATCTCAAAAAGAAAAACAAGCAGGGATCCAATCACCTCCCTCCTTTCTGTTTCCCTGGCACCTGCAGGCCTGGCACGCCGGGGTGGCCAGCAAGTGCTCCATCATCACAAACATTTCCCAAGTACTGACTCCACGCCAGGCATTGTGCTAAGCACTTTACAAGCATTATCGCATTATCACAATTTTATAACCCTATGTGGTTGGTATCTTTAATATCGTCCTTTTACAGGTGAAGAAATTTGAAGAAGTTAGGTAAGGCGCCCAAGACCACACAGCTAGTGAACAGCCCTTCAACAAATGAACCAAGGCGTGAGCAAATGCTGCCAACACTGAAGTTCATGCCAAGCAGAGCCACTGCCCAGAGCAATCTTCCTTGGCACAAAATGAATGCCAAATGCCTCACTCTGCTCCTCAGACGGTCAACGCGAGTTGCCATAGCCTGGGGAGGTGACTTGGAAATGGGAACTCCCCACATATTCCTGCTGCACACGACCCAGGCAGCACTGGCCTTTTAGCACCTAATCTGCAAGGGTGCTGACTGCACTGGCTAAGAATGACAGTCCCCACACAGCCCTTCAGGTGACACCAAGAGTGAGGGACAAGGAAGGGTCAGGGGCTCACCCTGGCTCCAGCAAGCACCCAGCTTGCAACTGCTGCCAGTCAGGCCGGGAGTCCCGGGACCTGCACCCGCCTTGGCTGCTGCTCTTGCAGCTCTGCTGATTGCCCGACTGGGAAATTCAGGGGGGTTGCCTGGTTGTTTATGCCACTCTTGTCTGGGGGACGGTCAAGCCAAGCCACCCTCGGGAAGAGCAACCCAGGACAGGTGCCTGCCTCTAACGAGCAGGTGACGATCATCATCGGACAAAACCCCTGGGCCACTTTCCCATCTCCAGGACAGCCCCTGGCTAGGGGGATCCTGGTGACGTTCAGTGGCTCTGGGCTCTGTGTGGACCTGGACAGAGCAGACCAGCTCCTTCCTGCCCACCCCCCGCCCCCAGTATCACAACCCCCACCCCCAGTATCACAACCCCATCAGTTGGCTCCCCACACCCCCATCAGGTCAACTCCAGAGAAAAATGACACTTTGATGAGCAGCCTAGGGCGGGGAGAAGAGGATTCAGCCTGGGGAGACGCGTGATTTGGAGGTCGTAAGTTTGACCTCAGTCTGGAATAGGCCAGGGATCCTGGCTTTCTTGCTTACAAATAGTGTGAGGTGGGGCAATTTACCTAAGCCCCCAGGGCCCCAGTTTCTCATCTGTGTAATGGGAGCAATAGCCCCTCGTCCACGGCGCTGTGGGGACTTGCTGGGATACCGTGTGTGGGCCCCAGGCCGACGGCATGCAGGGGGTCTTCAGCACCTGGGACTCGTGACTGTTCCAGCAGCCAGTGCGGGGTGTTTGGTTGGGAAGGAAAGGAGCCAAGGCCGTCAATGGAAAGGGAACCAACTTTTGTCAACTCCACAGGAATTCCTAGAGCACCCCATGGTCAGGCAAGGATCAAGGCTTTGCCAAAAATGGCCCCTGCCGTCAGCTCATGCTCCAGCATGGAAATTGGAAACTGGGGGCCAAGAAGAGGGCCTAGCTGCAATGAATATAAAATCACACTCCGGGTTGGTGTGCTCTGCAGGGCAGAACAGGGTTCTGAACGACGTAGGCTCCATGAGGCGGTGGAGCGGGCTGGGCTCGCCTCTCCTTTCCTGGACACCAGGCCAGGCATTTCCACGCCCACGCTTGTCACTTCACTGAGTGACCTCAGCAGTCCTCTGGGATGGGTCTCTTTGATAAAGATTTTTTTTATCTGATTCTACAGATAAAGAAACAGTGGCTCAGAGAGGTTGAACAACTTGCCCAGGGTCACACAGCCAGGTGGGGACAGCGTTGGGAGGGTCAATCCTAAACCCATCTGAGCGGAACTCGGTCCACACTCCACACCTTTCCCACCACCCTCACTACGCTGACCCCTAGAATTCTGATTCTAGGAGGGTCCCCATCAGTCCCTCTCACCCCAGGGGGACAGACTCTGATGGCCACTGAGGCAAACTGCCTTTCTGTCCCCTTGTGGCTGGCTGTGGTGTGGCCCTGGCAGCCCTGGGGGCCTTGGGGAAGGAAGGTCAGATAAGCCTGGTCCAGAGAAGAGCCAGCCATGGGCTCTGTGGCTCAGCTTAGGGCTGCTGGCCCCTCAGGGCCTCGCTGAGAGGCGGCTGGCAGGACCTGGAGAGGATGAGAGTTCAGCGGCTCTCGATGGTCCCACCTAAGCCCCAACACTGGCTGCAAAACCATGTGGAACCCCAGCGGCAAATGTCAGGGATGAAATGACTCTTCACCAAAAAGACCCATACACCCTGGCCTCTTGGAGCTGACACCCTCATGGAAAAGTGAGGAGATGTCACTTCTTAGACCAGGTTACACACCGACGGTGGCTTCAGTCTTGGTCTCTCTCACCCATGAGCTCACACTGAGGGAATGCCTGTAGAGAGGCCCAAGAGGCAACGAACCGATGTCTACGCTCAGGGGGGACCTGCGGCGGCTGCTGTGGCTGCCACCTGAGTGAGTGTAGAGTGGATGCTCCCCCAGCTTCCCCCTGACTGTGGCCAGCGAGAGACCCTGAGGTGGAGGGCCCAGCTAAGCCCACCGCATTCCTGACCCACAGCTGTGGGTCATAAATGCTAAGCTACAATGCTTTAGGGTAATTTGTTATGTAGCCATAGTGACCAACAAGTGGGAAAAAAATACATAAACATCCCTGAAAGAAGGCCTAGGAAGCTGGTCGTACTGGGTGTTGGGGGGAAGGAACCAGTACGTTGGGAACCGGTTGGGGGGATCATTACGGTCGCTGGGAATTAAGGTGACGGAGTGACTTCACTCTGGACTCGGGCTTTTGAAACATTGAACTAGGCCAAGCGTGGTGGCTCATGCCTGTAATCCCAGCACTTTGGGAGGCCAAGGGGGGCGGATCACTTGAGATCAGGAGTTCCAGACCAGCCTGGCCAACATGATGAAACCCCATCTCTACTAAAAATACAAACATTAGCTGGGTGTGGTGGTGTGTGCCTGTAATCCCAGCTACTCTGGAAGCTGAGGCAGGAGAATCACTTGAACCCAGGAGGCAGAGGTTGTAGTGAGCCGAGATCGTGCCACCACACTCCAGCCTAGACAACAAGAGTGAGACTCCATCTAAAAAAAAAAATTGAACCAAGCGAACATGTCATCTCTTCAGTAAACATGCAGATATCATTTAAAGGAGAAAAAGATTGGGCCTTCTCTCTAGACAAGAAGTCATGGAAGTAGGAGGAACAGGACAGCCGTGATGCCTCGCCCCTCACATGCCAGCCTCTGCCTGGGACTAAGCATCAGCTGACTGATGATGGATGGATCCCGGGAGCTCCTGAGAACCCACAGAGACAAATGCTCCATGCTCCTGCTGTACACATATGACACACACGTCAGAGCCCGATTGACCTCCTTCTCCACCTACTGGTCCCCTTCCATGTATAACGCTCATCAGGAAACAAGGATTGTGTGTTTGAGTGCTGCAATCAGTAGAGGAAATGGCTCTGATCACCTGTCCCCCTATTCTTTCTGGTTCTCTAAAAGCATCCCTTTGAGCCTGGGGAGGGTTGGAATTAGTGGGGGATACAGTGGGATTTCCTGTCTGAGCAGAGCCTGGGGAGTAGGGATCACCTTCCTCACAGGCATGGCCTGGTCAGGATGGGTCCACAGCAATGCTCCCCACCCTAGAAGGCCCTCACAGGGTACTCCGCCTCTTCCAGGGACACTCCCTGCCTTCTGACAGCTCCAGCTCCCCAAGGGTGAGGAAAAGAATGTGGAAGGAGGAGTTTTCCCTCTCCGCCTGTCATCATCCCCAGGGCCTGGTCAGAATATAGAGGGTGCCTAATAACTAAATAGCTCAACTGCTTTAACACAATTAGGGAAACAAGGTTAATTAAAGAAAACATCCTTGGCCGGGCACTGTGGCTCATGCCTGTAATCCCAACAGTTTGGGAGGCTGAGGCAGGTGGATCACCTGGGGTCCGGAGTTCGAGACCAGCCTGATCAACATGGTGAAAACCCAACTCTACTAAAAATACAAAAAATTAGCCAGGCGTGGTGCATGACTGCAATCCCAGCTACTTGGGAGGCGGAGGCAGGAAAATCGCTTGAACCTGGGAGGTGGAAGTTGCAGTGAGCTGAGATTGTGCCATCGCATTCCAGCCTGGACAACAAGAGCGAAACTCCGTCTCAAAAAAAAAAAAGAGAGAGAGAAAGAAAGAAAGAGAGAGAGAGAGAGAGAGAAAGAAGAAAGAAAGAAAGAAACAAAGAAAGAAAGAGAAACAAAGAGAGTAGAAGAGAGAGAGAAGAAAGAGAAAGAAGAAGAGAGGAGAAAAGAAAGAAAGAAAGAAAGAGAAAAAGAAAGAAAAAGAAGAAAAAAAGAAAAAGAAAAAAGAAGGGAGAAA
>NC_044565.1:32823879-32855070 GCF_007565055.1 Rhinopithecus roxellana
TGTGTAGAAAACTTGTTCAAAGAAGGAAGGGTGGAACTCTGTGAGATGAAGTCACACATGAAAGCAATCTCTAGAAGCTTCTCTCTAGTTATTATGTGAGGAGATTTCCTTTTTCACCATGGGCCCCTATTATGGGCTCCCAAGTATCACTTTAAAGATTCCACGAAAAGAGTGATAGCAAAACTGCTCCTGAGGTTTAAGTTATAAGTCTGTGAGATGAACTCACAGATCAGAAAGAAGTTTCTCAGAAAGCTTCTTTCACGTTTTGAACGGATTGAATTTCCTTTATCAGTAGGCCTCAATGATCCAAAGAAGCCCTCTCAGTTTCCTCAAGACAGTGTTAATGGACTGCTCCACGAAAATAAGTGTAAACTGTGAGATGAATCACACATCACCAAGAAGTTTCTAAGAAAGCTTCTTTAGTTTTCAACTGAGTATATTTCCTTTGTCACCGTAAGAGTTCACTGCGCTATGAAGTATCTAACTGCAGATTTCTAGAAAACTGTGTTAGCAAAACTGATCACTGAAGAGAAACGTGTAACTCTGTGAGTTGCATTCACACATGGCAATGCAGTTTCTCAGAGAGCTTCTCTCCAGTTTATGGGAGGATATTGCTTTTTCACCATAGCCCTCAATGAGCTCCCAAATATCACTTTGCAGAATCCAGGACAACAGTGTTAGCAAACTGTTCCAAGAAGGGAAGGGTGGAACTCTGTGAGTGAAGTCACACATCAGAAAGCAATCTCTAGAAAGCTTCTCTCTAGTTATGTGAGGAGATTTCCTTTTTCACCATGGGCCCCTATTATGGGCTCCAAGTATCACTTTAAAGATTCCACGAAAAGAGTGATAGCAAACTGCTCCTGAGGGTTAAGTTTTAAGTCTGTGAGATGAACTCACAGATCAGAAAGAAGTGTCTCAGAAAGCTTCTTCACGTTTTGAACGAGTGAAATTTCCTTTATCAGGTAGGCCTCAATGCGATTCAAAGAAGCCTTCTCAGTTTCCTCAAAGACAGTGTTAATGGACTGCTCCACGAAACATAAGTGTAACCTGTGAGATGAATCACACATCACCAAGAAGTTTCTAGAAAGCTTCTTTCTAGTTTTCAACTGAGTATATTTCCTTTGTCACCGTAAGCTTCACTGCGCTATGAAGTATCTAACTGCAGATTTCTAGAAAACTGTGTTAGCAAACTGATCACTGAAGAGAAACGTGTAACTCTGTGAGTTGCATTCACAATGGCAATGCAGTTTCTCAGAGAGCTTCTCTCCAGTTATTATGGAGGATATTGCTTTTCACCATAGCCCTCAAGAGCTCCCAAATATCACTTTGCAGAATCCAGAGACAACAGTGGGAGCAAACTGTTCCAAGAAGGGAAGGGTGGAACTCTGTGAGATGAAGTCACACATCAGAAAGCAATCTCTAGAAAGCTTCTCTTAGTTATTATGTGAGGAGATTTCTTTCACCATGGGCCCCTATTATGGGCTCCCAAGTATCACTTTAAAGATTCCACGAAAAGAGTGATAGCAAACTGCTCCTGAGGTTTAAGTTATAAGTCTGTGAGATGAACTCACAGATCAGAAAGAAGTGTCTCAGAAAGCTTCTTTCACGTTTTGAACGGATGAAATTTCCTTTATCAGCGTAGGCCTCAATGCGATCCAAAGAAGCCCTTCCAGTTTCCTCAAAGACAGTGTTAATGGACTGCTCCACGAAACATAAGTGTAACTCTGTGAGATGAATTACCACATCACCAAGAAGTTCTAGAAAGCTTCTTTCTAGTTTTCAACTGAGTATATTTCCTTTGTCACCGTAAGCTTCACTGCGCTATGAAGTATCTAACTGCAGATTCTAGAAAACTGTGTTAGCAAACTGATCAATGAGAGAAACGTGTAACTCTGTGAGTTGCATTCACAATGGCAATGCAGTTTCTCAGAGAGCTTCTCTCCAGTTATTATGGGAGGATATTTGCTTTTTCACCATAGCCCTCAATGAGCTCCCAAATATCACTTTGCAGAATCCAGGACAACAGTGGTAGCAAACTGTTCCAAGAAGGGAAGGGTGGAACTCTGTGAGATGAAGTCCACATCAGAAAGCAATCTCTAGAAAGCTTCTCCTAGTTATTATGTGAGGAGATTTCCTTTTTCACCATGGGCCCCTATTATGGGCTCCAAGATCACTTTAAAGATTCCACGAAAGAGTGATAGCAAACTGCTTCCTGAGGGTTAAGTTATAAGTCTGTGAGATGAACTCACAGATCAGAAAGAAGTTTCTCAGAAAGCTTCTTCACGTTTTGAACGGATGAAATTTCCTTTATCAGCGTAGGCCTCAATGCGATCCAAAGAAGCCCTTCTCAGTTTCTCAAAGACAGTGTTAATGGACTGCCCACGAAACATAAGTGTAACTCTGTGAGATGAATTCACACATCACCAAGAAGTTCTAAGAAAGCTTCTTTCTAGTTTTCAACTGAGTATATTTCCTTTGTCACCGTAAGGTCACTGCGCTATGAAATCTAACTGCAGATTTTAGAAAACTGTGTGTAGCAAACTGATCACTGGAGAGAAACGTGTAACTCTGTGAGTTGCATTCACACATGGCAATGCAGTTTCTCAGAGAGCTTCTTCCAGTTATTATGGGAGGATATGCTTTTTTCACCATAGCCCTCAATGAGCTCCCAAATATCACTTTGCAGAATCCAGGACAACAGTGGTAGCAAACTGTTCCAAGAAGGGAAGGGTGGGACTCTGTGAGTGAAGTCACACATCAGAAAGCAATCTCTAGAAAGCTTCTCTCTAGTTTATGTGAGGAGATTCTTTCACCATGGGCCCCTATTATGGGCTCCCAAGTATCACTTTAAAGATTCCACGAAAAGAGTGATAGCAAACTGTCCCTGAGGTTTAAGTTATAAGTCTGTGAGATGAACTCACAGATCAGAAAGAAGTGTCTCAGAAAGTTCTTTCACGTTTTGAACGGATGAAATTTCCTTTAAGCGTAGGCCTCAATGCGATCCAAAAGAAGCCTTCTCAGGTCCTCAAAGACAGTGGTTAATGGACTGCTCCACGAAACATAAGTGTAACTCTGTGAGATGAATTCACACACTCACCAAGAAGTTTCTAAGAAGCTTCTTTCAGTTTTCAACTGAGTATATTTCCTTGTCACCGTAAGCTTCACTGCGCTATGAAGTATTAACTGCAGATTTCTAGAAAACTGTGTTAGCAAACTGATCACTGAGAGAAACGTGTAACTCTGTGAGTTGCATTCACAAATGGCAATGCAGTTTCTCAGGATTCTCTCCAGTTATTATGGGAGGATATTTTGCTTTTCACCATAGCCCTCAATGAGCTCCCAAATATCACTTTGCAGAATCCAGGACAACAGTGTAGCAAACTGTTCCAAGAAGGGAAGGGTGGAACTCTGTGAGATGAAGTCACACATCAGAAAGCAATCTCTAGAAAGCTTCTCTCTAGTTATTATGTGAGGAGATTTCCTTTTTCACCATGGGCCCCTTATGGGTCCCAAGTTCACTTTAAAGATTCCACGAAAAAGTGATAGCAAAATGCTTCCTGAGGTTTAAGTTATAAGTCTGTGAGATGAACTCACAGATCAGAAAGAAGTGTCTCAGAAAGCTTCTTTCACGTTTTGAACGGATGAAATTTCCTTTATAGCGTAGCCTCAATGCGATCCAAAGAAGCCTTCTCAGTTTCCTCAAAGACAGTGTTAATGGACTGCTCCACGAAACATAAGTGTAACTCTGTGTGAGATGAATTCACACATCACCAAGAAGTTTCTAAGAAAGCTTCTTTCTAGTTTTCAAATGAGTATACCTTGTCACCGTAAGCTTCACTGCGCTATGAAGTATCTAACTGCAGATTTCTAGAAAACTGTGTTAGCAAACTGATCACTGAAGAGAAACGTGTAACTCTGTGAGTGCATTCACACATGGCAATGCAGTTTCTCAGAGAGCTTCTCTCCAGTATTATGGGAGGATATTGCTTTTTCACCATAGCCCTCAATGAGCTCCCAAATATCACTTTGCAGAATCCAGGACAACAGTGGTAGCAACTGTTCCAAGAAGGGAGGGTGGAACTCTGTGAGGTGAAGTCACACATCAGAAAGCAATCTCTAGAAGCTTCTCTCTAGTTATTATGTGAGGAGATTTCCTTTTTCACCATGGGCCCCTATTATGGCTCCCAAGTATCACTTTAAAGATTCCACGAAAAGAGTGATAGAAACTGCTTCCTGAGGTTTAAGTTATAAGTCTGTGAGATGAACTCACAGATCAGAAGAAGTTCTAGAAAGCTTTTCACGTTTGAACGGATGAAATTTCCTTTATCAGCGGAGGCCTCAATGCGATCCAAAGAAGCCCTTCTCAGTTTCCTCAAAGACAGTGTTAATGGACTGCTCCACGAACATAAGTGTAACTCTGTGAGATGAATTCACACATCACCAAGAAGTTTCTAAGAAGCTTTTCTAGTTTTCAACTGAGTATATTTCCTTTGTCACGTAAGCTTCACTGCGCATGAAGTATCTAACTGCAGATTTCTAGAAAACTGTGTTAGCAAACTGATCACTGAAGAGAAACGTGTAACTCTGTGAGTTGCATTCCACATGGCAATGCAGTTTCTCAGAGAGCTTCTCTCCAGTTATTAGGGAGGATATTGCTTTTTCACCATAGCCTCAATGAGCTCCCAAATTCACTTTGCAGAATCCAGGACAACAGTGTGGTAGCAAACTTGTCAAGAAGGGAAGGGTGGAACTGTGTGTGAAGTCACCCATCAGAAAGCAATTCTAGAAAGCTTCTCTCTAGTTATTATGTGAGGAGATTTCCTTTTTCACCATGGGCCCCTATTATGGGCCCAAGTATCACTTTAAAGATTCCACGAAAGAGTGATAGCAAACTGCTCCTGAGGTTTAAGTTATAAGTCTGTGAGATGAACTCACAGATCAGAAAGAAGTTCTCAGAAGCTTCTTTCACGTTTTGAACGGATGAAATTTCCTTATCAGCGTAGCCTCAAAGCGATCCAAAGAAGCCCTTCTCAGTTTTCTCAAAGACAGTGTTAATGGACTGCTCCACGAAACATAAGTGTAACTCTGTGAGATGAATTCACACATCACCAAGAAGTTTCTAAGAAGCTTCTTTCTAGTTTTCAACTGAGTATATTTCCTTTGTCACCGTAGTTCACTGCGCTATGAAGTATCTAACTGCAGATTCTAGAAAACTGTGTTAGCAAACTGATCATGAAGAGAAACGTGTAACTCTGTGAGTTGCATTCACAAATGGCAATGCAGTTTCTCAGAGAGCTTCTCTCCAGTTATTATGGGAGGGTATTGTTTTTCACCATAGCCCTCAATGAGCTCCCAAATATCACTTTGCAGAATCCAGGACAAGTGGTAGCAACTGTTCCAAGAAGGGAAGGGTGGAACTCTGTGAGTGAAGTCACACATGAAAGCAATCTCTAGAAAGCTCTCTCTAGTTATTATGTGAGGAGATTTCCTTTTTCACCATGGGCCCCTATATGGGCTCCCAAGTATCACTTTAAAGATTCACGAAAAGATGATAGCAAACTGCTTCCTGAGGTTTAAGTTATAAGTCTGTGAGATGAACTCACAGATCAGAAAGAAGTTTCTCAGAAAGCTTCTTTCACGTTTTGAACGGATGAAATTTCCTTATCAGCGTAGGCCTCAATGCGATCCAAAGAAGCCTCTCAGTTTCCTCAAAGACAGTGTTAATGGACTGCTCCACGAAACATAAGTGTAACTCTGTGAGATGAATTCACACATCACCAAGGTTTCTAAGAAAGCTTCTTTCTAGTTTTCAACTGAGTTATATTCCTTGTCACGTAAGCTTCACTGCGCTATGAAGTATCTAACTGCAGATTTCTAGAAAACTGTGTTAGCAAAATGATCACTGAGAGAGAACGTGTAACTCTGTGAGTATTCACAATGGCAATGCAGTTTCTCAGAGAGCTTCTCTCCAGTTATTATGGGAGGATATTTGCTTTTTCACCATAGCCCTCAATGAGCTCCCAAAATACATTGCAGAATCCAGGACCACAGTGTAGCAAACTGTTCCAAGAAGGGAAGGGTGGAACTCTGTGAGATGAAGTCACACATCAGAAAGCAATCTCTAGAAAGCTTCTCTTAGTTATTATGTGAGGAGATTTCCTTTTTCACCATGGGCCCCTATTATGGGCTCCCAAGTATCACTTTAAAGATTCCACGAAAAGAGTGATAGCAAACTGCTTCCTGAGGTTTAAGTTATAAGTCTGTGAGATGAACTCACAGATCAGAAAGAAGTTCTCAGAAAGCTTCTTTCACGTTTGAACGGATGAAATTTCTTTATAGGTAGGCCTCAATGCGATCCAAAAGAGCCCTTCTCAGTTTCCTCAAAGACAGTGTAATGGACTGCTCCACGAAACATAAGTGTAACTCTGTAGATGAATTCACACATCACCAGAAGTTTCTAAGAAAGCTTCTTTCTAGTTTTCAACTGAGTATATTTCCTTTGTCACGTAAGCTTCACTGCGCTATGAAGTATCTAACTGCAGATTTCTAGAAAACTGTGTTAGCAAACTGATCACTGAAGAGAAACGTGTAACTCTGTGAGTTGCCTCACACATGCAATGCAGTTTCTCAGAGAGTTCTCTCCAGTTATTTGGGAGGATATTGCTTTTCACCATAGCCCTCAATGAGCTCCCAAATATCACTTTGCAGAATCCAGGACAACAGTGGTAGCAAACTGTTCCAAGAAGGGAAGGGTGGAACTCTGTGAGATGAAGTCACACATCAGAAAGCAATCTCTAGAAAGCTTCTCTCTAGTTATAGTGAGGAGATTTCCTTCACCATGGGCCCCTATTATGGGCTCCCAAGTATCACTTTAAAGATTCCACGAAAAGAGTGATAGCAAAATGCTTCCGAGGTTTAAGTTATAAGTCTGTGAGATGAACTCAAGATCAGAAAGAAGTGTCTCAGAAAGCTTCTTTCACGTTTTGAACGGATGAAATTTCCTTTATCAGCGTAGGCCTCAATGCGATCCAAAGAAGCCCTTTCAGTTCCTCAAAGACAGTGTTAATGGACTGCTCCACGAAACATAAGTTAACTCTGTGAGATGAATTCACACTCACCAAGAAGTTTCTAAGAAAGCTTCTTTCTAGTTTTCAACTGAGTATATTTCCTTGTCACACGTAAGCTCACAGCGCTATGAAGTATCTAACTGCAGATTTCTAGAAAACTGTGTTAGCAAACTGATCACTGAGAGAAAACGTGTAACTCTGTGAGTTGCATTCACACATGGCAATGCAGTTCTCAGAGAGCTTCTCTCCAGTTATTATGGGAGGATATTGCTTTTTCACATAGCCCTCAATGAGCTCCCAAATATCACTTTGCAGAATCCAGGACAACAGTGTAGCAAACTGTTCCAAGAAGGGAAGGGTGGAACTCTGTGAGATGAAGTCACACATCAGAAGCAATCTCTAGAAAGCTTCTCTCTAGTTATTATGTGAGGAGATTTCCTTTTTCACCATGGGCCCCTATTTGGGCTCCCAAGTATCACTTTAAAGATTCCACGAAAAGAGTGATAGCAAACTGCTCCTGAGGTTTAAGTATAAGTCTGTGAGATGAACTCACAGATCAGAAAGAAGTTTCTCAGAAAGCTTCTTTCCAGTTTTGAACGGATGAAATTTCCTTTATCAGCGTAGGCCTCAATGCGATCCAAAGAAGCCCCTCTCAGTTTCCTCAAAGACAGTGTTAATGGACTGCTCCACGAAACATAAGTGTAACTCTTGAGATGAATTCACACATCACCAAGAAGTTTCTAAGAAAGCTTTTTTCTAGTTTTCAACTGAGTATATCCTTTGTCACCGTAAGCTTCACTGCGCTATGAAGTATCTAACTGCAGATTTCTAGAAAAAATGTGTTAGCAAACTGATCACTGAAGAGAAACGTGTAACTCTGTGAGTTGCATTCACACATGGCAATGCAGTTCTCAGAGAGTTCTCTCCAGTTTTATGGGAGGATATTGCTTTTCACCATAGCCCTCAATGAGCTCCCCATATCACTTTGCAGAATCCAGGACAACATGTGTAGCAAACTGTTCCAAGAAGGGAAGGGTGGAACTCTGTAGTGAGTCACACATCAGAAAGCAATCTCTAGAAAGCTTCTCTCTAGTTATTATGTGAGGAGATTTCCTTTTTCACCATGGGCCCATATGGGCTCCCAAGTATCACTTTAAAGATTCCACGAAAAGAGTGATAGCAAACTGCTCCTGAGGTTTAAGTTATAAGTCTGTGAGATGAACTCACAAGCAGAAAGAAGTGTCTCAGAAAGCTTCTTTCACGTTTTGAACGGATGATGAAATTTCCTTTATCAGCGTAGGCCTCAATGCGATCCAAAGAAGCCCTTCTCAGTTTCCTCAAAGACAGTGTTAATGGACTGCTCCACGAAACATAAGTGTAACTGTGGATGACTTCACATCACCAAGAAGTTTCTAAGAAAGCTTCTTTCTAGTTTTCAATGAGTATATTTCCTTTGTCACGTAAGCTTCACTGCGCTATGAAGTATCTAACTGCCGATTTCTAGAAACTGTGTTAGCAAACTGATCACTGAGAGAGAACGTGTAACTCTGTGAGTTGCATTCACAAATGGCAATGCAGTTTCTCAGAGAGCTTCTCTCCAGTTATTATGGGAGGATATTTGCTTTTTCACCATAGCCCTCAATGAGCTCCCAAATATCACTTTGCAGAATCCAGGACAACAGGTTAGCAAACTGTTCCAAGAAGGGAAGGGTGGAACTCTGTGAGATGAAGTCACACATCAGAAAGCAATCCTAGAAAGCTTCTCTCTAGTTATTATGTGAGGAGATTTCTTTTTCACCATGGGCCCTATATGGGCTCCCAAGATCACTTTAAAGATTCCACGAAAAGTGATAGCAAACGCTTCCTGAGGTTTAAGTTATAAGTCTGTGAGATGAACTCACAGATCAGAAAGAATGTCTCAGAAAGCTTCTTTCACGTTTTGACGGATGAAATTTCCTATCAGCGTAGGCCTCAATGCGATCCAAAGAAGCCCTTCTCAGTTTCCTCAAAGACAGTGTAATGGACTGCTCCACGAAACATAAGTGTAACTCGTGAGATGAATTCACACATCACCAAGAAGTTTTCTAAAAGCTTCTTCTAGTTTTCAACTGAGTATATTTCCTTTGTCACCGTAAGCTTCACTGCGCTATGAAGTATCTAACTGCAGATTTCTAGAAAACTGTGTTAGCAAACTGATCATGAAGAGAAACGTGTAACTCTGTGAGTTGCATTACACATGGCAATGCAGTTTCTCAGAGAGCTTCTCTCCAGTTATTATGGGAGGATATCTGCTTTTCACCATAGCCCTCAATGAGCTCCAAATATCACTTTGCAGAATCCCGGACAAACGTGGTAGCAAACTGTTCCAAGAAGGGAAGGGTGGAAATCTGTGAGATGAAGTCCACAATAGAAAGCAATCTCTAGAAAGCTTCTCTCTAGTTATTATGTGAGGAGATTTCTTTTCACCCTGGGCCCTATTATGGGCTCCCAAGTATCACTTTAAAGATTCCACGAAAACAGTGATAGCAAACTGCTCCTGAGGTTTAAGTTATAAGTCTGTGAGATGAACTCACAGATCAGAAAGAAGTGTCTCAGAAAGCTTCTTTCACGTTTTGAACGGATGAAATTTCCTTTATCAGCGTAGGCCTCAATGCGATCCAAAGAAGCCCTTCTCAGTTTCCTCAAAGACAGTGTTAATGGACTGTCCACGAAACATAAGTGTAAATCTGTGAGATGAATCACACATCACCAAGAAGTTTCTAAGAAAGCTTCTTTCTAGTTTTCAACTGAGTATATTTCCTTTGTCACGTAAGCTTCACTGCGCTAGAGTATCTAACTGCAGATTTCTAGAAAACTGTGTTAGCAAACTGATCACTGAGGGAAAACGTGTAACTCTGTGAGTTGCATTCACAAATGGCAATGCAGTTCTCAGAGAGCTTCTCTCCAGTTATTATGGGAGGATATTGCTTTTTCACCATAGCCCTCAATGAGCTCCCAAAATACACTTTGCAGAATCCAGGACAACAGTGTTAGCAAACTGTTCCAAGAAGGGAAGGGTGGAACTCTGTGAGATGAAGTCACACATCAGAAAGCAATCTCTAGAAAGCTTCTCTCTAGTTATTATGTGAGGAGATTTCCTTTTTCACCATGGGCCCTATTATGGGCTCCCAAGTATCACTTTAAGATTCCACGAAAAAGTGATAGCAAAATGCTTCCTGAGGTTTAGTTTATAGTCTGTGAGATGAACTCACAGATCAGAAAGGTCTCAGAAAGCTTCTTTCACGTTTTGACGGATGAAATTTCCTTTATCAGCGTAGGCCTCAATGCGATCCAAAGAAGCCCTTCTCAGTTTCCTCAAAGACAGTGTTAAGGACTGCTCCACGAAACATAAGTGTAACTCTGTGAGATGATTCACACATCACCAAGAAGTTTCTAAAAAGCTTCTTTCAGTTTCAACTGAGTATATTTCCTTTGTCACCGTAAGCTTCACTGCGTATGAAGTATCTAACTGCAGATTTCTAGAAAACTGTGTTAGCAAACTGATCACTGAAGAGAAACGTGTAACTCTGTGAGTTGCATCACACATGGCAATGCAGTTTCTCAGAGAGCTTCTCTCCAGTTATTATGGGAGGAATATGCTTTTTCACCATAGCCCTCAATGAGCTCCCAAATATCACTTTGCAGAATCCAGGACAACGTGGTAGCAAACTGTTCCAAGAAGGGAAGGGTGGAACTCTGTGAGTGAAGTCACACATAGAAAGCAATCTCTAGAAAGCTTCCTCTCAGTTATTATGTGAGGAGATTTCCTTTTTCACCATGGCCCCTATTATGGGCTCCCAAGTATCACTTTAAAGATTCCACGAAAAAGTGATAGCAAACTGTCCCTGAGGTTTAAGTTATAAGTCTGTGAGATGAACTCACAGATCAGAAAGAAGTGTCTCAGAAGCTTCTTTCACGTTTTGAACGGATGAAATTTCTTTATCAGTAGGCCTCAATGCGATCCAAAGAAGCCCTTCTCAGTTTCCTCAAAGACAGTGTTAAGGACTGCTCCACGAAACTAAGTGAACTCTGTGAGATGAATTCAACATCACCAAGAAGTTTAAGAAAGCTTTTCTAGTTTCAACTGAGTATATTCCTTTGTCACCGTAAGCTTCACTGCGCTTGAAGTATCTAACTGCAGATTCTTAGAAAACTGTTGTAGCAAACTGATCACTGAAGAGAAACGTGTAACTCTGTGAGTTGCATTCACACATGGCAATGCAGTTTCTCAGAGAGCTTCTCTCCAGTTATATGGGAGGATATTCTGTTTTTCACCATAGCCCTCAATGAGCCCAAATATCACTTTGCAGAATCCAGGACAACATGGTTAGCAAACTGTTCCAAAAAGGGAAGGGTGGAACTTTGTGAGGTGGAAATGTTGTCCTGGATTCTGCAAAGTGATATTTGGGAGCTCATTGAGGGCTATGGTGAAAAAGCAAATCCTCCCATAATAACTGGAGAGAAGCTCTCTGAGAAACTGCATTGCCAGGTGTGAATGCAACTCACATAGTTACACGTTTCTCTTCAGTGATCAGTTTGCTAACACAGTTTTCTAGAAATCTGAATTAGATACTTCATATCGCAATGAAGCTTACGGTGACAAAGGAAATATACTCAGTTGAAAACTAGAAAGCTTTCTTAGAAACTTCTTGGTGATGTGTGAATTCATCTCACAGAGTTACACTTATGTTTCGTGGAGCAGTCCATTAACACTGTCATTGAGGAAACTGAGAAGGCTTCTTTGGATCGCATTGAGGCCTACGCTGAGAAGGAAATTTCATCCGTTCAAAACATGAAAGAAGCTTTCTGAGAAACTTCTTTCTGATCTGTGAGTTCACCTCACAGACTTACAACTTAAACCTCAGGAAGCAGTTTGCTATCACTCTTTTCGTGGAATCTTTCAAGTGATACTTGGGAGCCCATAGGGGCCCATGGTGAAAAAGGAAATCTCCTCACATAATAACTAGAGAGAAGCTTTCTGGAGATTGCTTTCTGATGTGTGACTTCATCTCACATAGTTCCACCCTTCCCTTCTTGGAACAGTTTGCTAACACTGTTGTCCTGGATTCTGCAAAGTGATATTTGGGAGCTCATTGAGGGCTATGGAGAAAAAGCAAATATCCTCCCATAATAACTGGAGAAGCTCTCTGAGAAACTGCATTGCCATGTGTGAATGCAACTCACAGAGTTACACGTTTCTCTTCAGTGATCAGTTTGCTAACACAGTTTTCTAGAAATCTGCAATTAGATACTTCATAGCGCAATGAAGCTTACGGTGACAAAGGAAATATACTCAGTTGAAAACTAGAAAGAAGCTTCTTAGAAACTTCTTGGTGATGTGTGAATTCATCTCACAGAGTTACACTTATGTTTCGTGGAGCAGTCCATTAACACTGTCTTTGAGGAAACTGAGAAGGGCTTCTTTGGATCGCATTGAGGCCTACGCTGAGAAAGAAAATTTCATCCGTTCAAAACGTGAAAGAAGCTTTCTGAGAAACTTCTTTCTGATCTGTGAGTTCACCTCACAGACTTATAACTTAAACCTCAGGAAGCAGTTTGCTATCACTCTTTTCGTGGAATCTTTCAAGTGATACTTGGGAGCCCATAGGGGCCCATGGTGAAAAAGGAAATCTCCTCACATAATAACTAGAGAGAAGCTTTCTGGAGATTGCTTTCTGATGTGTGACTTCATCTCACAGAGTTCCACCCTTCCCTTCTTGGAACAGTTTGCTAACACTGTTGTCCTGGATTCCGCAAAGTGATATTTGGGAGCTCATTGAGGGCTATGGGGAAAAAGAAAATATCCTCCCATAATAACTGGAGAGAAGCTCTCTGAGAAACTGCATTGCCATGTGGGAATGCAGCTCACAGGGGTTATACGTATCTCCTCAGTGATCAGTTTGCTAACACAGTTTTCTAGAAATCTGCAATTAGATACTTCATAGCGCAATGAAGCTTACGGTGACAAAGGAAATATACTCAGTTGAAAACTAGAAAGAAGCTTTCTTAGAAACTTCTTGGTGATGTGTGAATTCATCTCAGAGAGTTACACTTATGTTTCGTGGAGCAGTCCATTAACACTGTCTTTGAGGAAACTGAGAAGGGCTTCTTTGGATCGCATTGGGCCTACGCTGAGAAAGGAAATTTCATCCGTTCAAAACGTGAAAAAGCTTTCTGGAGAAACTTCTTTCTGATCTGTGAGTTCACCTCACAGACTTATAACTTAAACCTCAGGAAGCAGTTTGCTATCACTCTTTTCGTGGAGTCTTTCAAGTGATACTTGGGAGCCCCATAGGGGCCCATGGTGATAAAAGGAAATCTCCTCACATCAATACCCTAGAGAGAAGCTTTCTAGAGATTTGCTTTCTGATGTGTGACTTCATCTCACAGAGTTCCACCCTTCCCTTCTTGGAACCGTTTGCTAACACACTGTGTCCCTGGATCTGCAAAGTGATATTTGGGAGCTCATGAGGGCTATGGATGAAACAGGCAAATATCCTCCCATAATAACTCGAGAGAAGCTACTCTGAGAAACTGCATTGCCAGAGTGTTGAATGCAACTCACAGATGTTACACGGTTTCTCTTCAGTGATCAGTTTGCTAACACAGGTTTTCTAAGAAATCTGCAATTAGATACTTCATAGCGCAATGAAGCTTACGGTGACAAAGGAAATATACTCAGTTGAAAACTAGTAAAGAAGCTTTCTTAGAAACTTCTTGGTGATGGTGAATTCATCTCACAGAGTACACTTATGTTTCGTGGAGCAGTCATTAACACGTCTTTGAGGAAACTGAGAAGGGCTTCTTGGATCGCATTGAGGCCTACGCTGAGAAAGGAAATTTCATCCGGTTCAAAACGTGAAAGAAGCTTTCTGAGAAACTTCTTTCTGATCTGTGAGTTCACCTCACAGACTTATAACTTAAACCTCAGGAAGCCAGGTTGCTATCACTCTTGCGTGGAATCTTTAAGTTAGTTATACGTGAGGAGGCCCATAGGGCCCATGGTGAAAAAGGGAAATCTCTTCACCATAATACACTAGAAGAAGAAGCTTCTAGAGATTGCTTTCTGGAATGTGTGACTTACATCTCACAGAGTTCCACCTTCCCTTCTTGGAACAGTTTGCTAACACTGTTGTCCTGGATTCTGCAAAGTGTATTTGGAGCTCATTGAGGGCTATTTTGAAAAAGCAAATATCCTCCCATAATAACTGGAGAGAAGCCTCTGAGAAACTGCATTGCCAGGTGTGAATGCAACTCACAGAGTTACACGTTTCTCTTCAGTGATCAGTTTGCTAACACTTTTCTAGAAATCTGCAATTAGATACTTCATAGCGCAATGAAGCTTACGGTGACAAAGGAAATACTCAGTTGCAAACTAGAACGAAGCTTTCTTAGAAACTTCTTGGTGATGTGTGAATTCATCTCACAGAGTTACACTTATGTTTCGTGGAGCAGTCCATTAGCACTGTCTTTGAGGAAACTGAGAAGGGCTTCTTTGGATCGCATTGAGGCCTACGCTGAGAAAGAAAATTTCATCCGTTCAAAACGTGAAAGAAGCTTTCTGAGAAACTTCTTTCTGAACTGTGAGTTCACCTCACAGACTTATAACTTAAAACTCAGGAAGCAGTTTGCTATCACTCTTTTCGTGGAGTCTTTCAAGTGATACTTGGGAGCCCATAGGGGCCCATGGTGATAAAGGAAATCTCCTCACATAATAACTAGAGAGAAGCTTTCTAGAGATTGCTTTCTGATGTGTGACTTCATCTCACTGAGTTCCACCCTTCCCTTCTTGGAACAGTTTGCTAACACTGTTTTCCTGGATTCTGCAAAGTGATATTTGGGAGCGCATTGAGGGCTATGGTGAAAAAGCAAATATCCTCCCATAATAAGTGGAGAGAAGCTCTCTGAGAAACTGCATTGCCATGTGTGAATGCAACTCACAGAGTTACACGTTTCTCTTCAGTGATCAGTTTTAACACAGTTTTCTAGAAATCTGCAATTAGATACTTCATAGCGCAATGAAGCTTACGGTGCAAAGGAATATACTCAGTTGAAAACTAGAAAGAAGCTTTCTTAGAAACTTCTTGGTGATGTGTGAATTCATCTCACAGAGTTACACTTATGTTTCGTGGAGCAGTCCATTAACGCTGTCTTTGAGGAAACTGAGAAGGGCTTCTTTGGATCGCATAGAGGCCTACGCTGAGACAGGAAATTTCATCCGTTCAAAACATGAAAGAAGCTTTCTGAGAAACTTCTTTCTGATCTGTGAGTTCACCTCACAGACTTATAACTTAAACCTCAGGAAGCAGTTTGCTATCACTCTTTTCGTGGAATCTTTCAAGTGATACTTGGGAGCCCATAG
Source organism: Rhinopithecus roxellana (assembly GCF_007565055.1). Lineage (NCBI taxonomy): Eukaryota > Metazoa > Chordata > Mammalia > Primates > Cercopithecidae > Rhinopithecus > Rhinopithecus roxellana. Next base: position 32,839,348 of record NC_044565.1, read on the forward strand.
GGGCCCATGGTGAAAAAGGAAATCTCCTCACATAATAACTAGAGAGAAGCTTTCTGGAGATTGCTTTCTGATGTGTGACTTCATCTCACAGAGTTCCACCCTTCCCTTCTTGGAACAGTTTGCTAACACTGTTGTCCTGGATTCTGCAAAGTGATATTAGGGAGCTCATTGAGGGCTATGGTGAAAAAGCAAATATCCTCCCATAATAACTGGAGAGAAGCTCTCTGAGAAACTGCATTGCCATGTGTGAATGCAACTCACAGAGTTACACGTCTCTCTTCAGTGATCAGTTTTTTAACACAGTTTTCTGGAAATCTGCAGTTAGATACTTCACAACGAAATGAACCTTACAGTGACAAAGGAAATATCCAGAGATGAAAACTAGAAAGAAGCTTTCGTAGAAACTCTTTGGTGATGGGTGAATTCATCTCACGGAGTTACACTTATGTTTCGTGGAGCAGTCCATTAACACTGTCTTTGAGGAACCTGAGAAGGGCTTCCTTGGATCGCCTTGAGGCCTACGCTGAGAAAGGAAATTTCATCCGTCAAAACGTGAAAGAACCTTTCTGAGAAACATCTTTCTGATCTGTGACTTTATCTCACAGGCTTATAACTTAGACTTCAGGAAGCAGTTTGCTAACCCTCTTTTCGTGGAATCTGGAAAGTGATATTTGGGAGCCCATATGGGCCCATGGTGAAAAAGGAAATATCCTCACATAATAACTAGAGAGAAGCTTTCTGAGAGATTGCTTTCTGATGTGTGACTTCATCACACAGAGTTCCACCTTCCCTTCTTGGCACAGTTTGCTAACCTTGTTGTCCTGGATTCTGCAACGGTATATTTAGGAGCTCATTGAGGGCTATGGTGAAAATGAAATATCCTCATATAATAACTAAAGAGAAGCTTTCTGAGAAACTGCATTGCCATGTGTGAATGCAACTCACAGAGGTACACGTTTCTCTTCAGTGATCAGTTTTTTAACACAGTTTTCTGGAAATCTGCAGTTAGATACTTCAAAGTGCAATGAACCTTACGGTGACAAGGAAATTCCAGAGATGAAAATTAGAAAGAAGCTTTCTTAGAAACTTCTTGGTGATGGGTGAATTCATCTCACGGAGTTACACTTATGTTTCGTGGAGCAGTCCATTAACACTGTCTTAGAGGAACCACTGAGAAGGGCTTCTTTGGATCGCCTTGAGGCCTACGCTGATAAAGGAAATTTCATCCGTTCAAAACGTGAAGACGATTTCTGAGACACTTCTTTCTGATCTGTGATTCATCTCACAGACTTATAACTTAAACCTCAGGAAGCAGTTTGCTATCACTCTTTTCTGGAATCTTTAAAGTGATACTTGGGAGCCCAAATAGGGCCCCATGGTGAAAAAGGAAATCTCCTCACTAATAACTAGAGAGAGCTTTCTAGAGATTGCTTTCTGATGTGTGACTTCAACTCACAGAGTTCCACCCTTCCCTTCTTGAACAGTTTGCTACCACTGTTGTCCTGGATTCTGCAAAGTGATATTTGGGAGCTCATTGAGGGCTATGGTGAAAAAGCAAATATCCTCCCATAATAACTGGGAGGAGCTCTCTGAGAAACTGCATTGCATGTGTGAATGCAACTCACAGAGTACACGTTTCTCTTCAGTGATCAGTTTGCTAACACAGTTTTCTAGAAATCTGCAGTTAGATACTTCATAGCGCAGTGAAGCTTACGGTGACAAAGGAAATATACTCAGTTGAAAACTAGAAAGAAGCTTTCTTAGAAACTTCTGGTGATGTGTGAATTCATCTCACAAGTTACACTTATGTTTCGTGGAGCAGTCCATTAACACTGTCTTTGAGGAAACTGAGAAGGGCTTCTTTGGATCGCATTGAGGCCTACGCTGATAAGGAAATTTCATCCGTTCAAAACGTGAAAGAAGCTTTCTGAGAAACTTCTTTCTGATCTGTGAGTTCATCTCACAGACTTATAACTTAAACCTCAGGAAGCAGTTTGCTATCACTCTTTTCGTGGAATCTTTAAAGTGATACTTGGGAGCCATAATGGGGCCCATGGTGAAAGAGAATCTCCTCACATAATACTAGAGAGAACTTTCTAGAGATTGCTTTCTGATGTGTGACTTCATCTCACAGAGTTCCACCCTTCCCTTCTTGGAACAGTTTGCTAACACTGTTGTCCTGGATTCTGCAAGTGATATTTGGGAGCTCATTAGGGCAGTATGTGAAAAAGCAAATATCCTCCCATAATAACTGGAGAGAAGCTCTCTGAGAAACTGCATTGCCATTTGTGAATGCAACTCACAGAGTTACACGTTTCTCCTCAGTGATCAGTTTGCTAACAGTTTTCTGAAATCTGCAGTTAGATACTTCATAGCGCAGTGAAGCTTACGGTGACAAAGGAAATATACTCAGTTGAAAACTAGAAAGAAGCTTTCTTAGAAACTTCTTGGTGATGTGTGAATTCATCTCACAGAGTTACACTTATGTTCTTGGAGCAGTCCATTAACACTGTCTTTGAGGAAACTGAGAAGGGCTTCTTTGGATCGCATTGAGGCTACGCTGATAAAGGAAATTTCATCCGTTCAAAACGTGAAAGAAGTTTTGAGACACTTCTTTCTGATCTGTGAGTTCATCTCACAGACTTATAACTTAAACCTCAGGAGCAGTTTGCTATCACTCTTTTCGTGGAATCTTTAAAGTGATACTTGGGAGCCCATAATAGGGGCCCATGGTGAAAAAGGAAATCTCCTCAACATAATAACTAGAGAGAAGCTTTTAGAGATTGCTTTCTATGTGTGACTTCAACTCACAGAGTTCCACCCTTCCCTTCTTGGACAGTTTGCTACCACTGTTGTCCTGGATTCTGCAAAGTGATATTTGGGAGCTCATTGAGGGCTATGGTGAAAAAGCATATCCTCCCATAATAACTGGAGAGAGCTTCTGAGAAACTGCATTGCCATGTGTGAATGAACTCACAGAGTTAAACGTTTCTCTTCAGTGATCGTTTGCTAACACAGTTTTCTAGAAATCTGCAGTTAGATACTTCATCGCCAGTGAAGCTTACGGTGACAAAGGAAATATACTCAGTTGAAAACTAGAAAGAAGCTTTCTTGAAAACTTCTTGGTGATGTGTGAATTCATCTCACGAGTTACACTTATGTTTCGTGGAGCAGTCCATTAACACTGTCTTTGAGGAAACTGAGAAGGCTTCTTTGGATCGCCTTGAGGCCTACGGCTATAAGGAAATTTCATCCGTTCAAAACGTGAAAGAAGCTTTCTGAGACACTTCTTTCTGTCTGTGAGTTCATCTCACAGACTTAACTTAAACCTCAGGGGCAGTTTGCTATCACTCTTTTCGTGGAATCTTTAAAGTGATCTTGGGAGCCCATAATAGGGGCCCATGGTGAAAAGGAAATCTCCTCACATAATAACTAAGAGGAAGCTTTCTAGAGATTGCTTTCTATGTGGTGACTTCAACTCACAGAGTTCCACCCTTCCCTTCTTGGAACAGTTTGCTACCACTGTTGTCCTGGATTCTGCAAAGTGATATGGGAGCTCATTGAGGGCTATGGTGAAAAAGCAATATCCTCCCATAATAACTGGAGAGAAGCTCTCTGGAAACTGCATTGCCATGTGTGAATGCAACTCACAGAGTTACACGTTTCTCTTCAGTGATCAGTTTGCTAACACAGTTTTCTAGAAATCTGCAGTTAGTACTTCATAGCGCAGTGAAGCTCTGGTGACAAAGGAATATACTCGTTGAAACTAGAAAGAACTTCTTAGAAACTTCTGGTGATGTGTGAATTCATCTCACAGAGTTACACTTATGTTTCGTGGAGCAGTCCATTAACACTGTCTTGAGGAAACTGAGAAGGGCTTCTTTGGATCGCATTGAGGCCTCGCTGATAAAGGAAATTTCATCCGTTCAAAACGTGAAAAAGCTTTCTGAGCACTTCTTTCTGATCTGTGTTCATCTCACAGACTTATAACTTAAACCTCAGGAAGCAGTTTGCTATCACTGTTTTCGTGGAATCTTTAAAGTGATACTTGGGAGCCCATAATAGGGGCCCATGGTGAAAAAGGAAATCTCCTCACATAATACTAGAGAGAAGCTTTCTAGAGATTGCTTTCTGATGTGTGACTTCAACTCACAGAGTTCCACCCTTCCCTTCTTGGAACAGTTTGCTACCACTGTTGTCCTGGATTCTGCAAAGTGATATTGGGAGCTCATTGAGGGCTATGGTGAAAAAGCAATATCCTCCCATAATAACTGGAGAGAAGTCTCTGAGAAAACTGCATTGCCATGTGTGAATGCAACTCACAGAGTTACACGTTTCTCTTCAGTGATCAGTTTGCTAACACAGTTTTCTAGAAATCTGCAGTTAGATATTCATAGCGCAGTGAAGCTTACGGTGACAAAGGAATATACTCCGTTGAAAACTAGAAGAAGCTTTCTTAAAACTTCTTGGTGATGTGTGAATTCATCTCACAGTTACACTTATGTTTCGTGGAGCAGTCCATTAACACTGTCTTTGGGAAACTAGAAGGGCTTCTTTGGATCGCATTGAGGCCTACGCTGATAAAGGAAATTTCATCCTTCAAAACGTGAAAGAAGCTTTCGACACTTCTTTCTGATCTGTGGTTCATCTCACAGACTTATAACTTACAAACCAGGAGCAGTTTGCTATCACTTTTTCGTGAATCTTTAAAGTGATACTTGGGCCATAATAGGGGCCCATGGTGAGAAAAGGAAATCTCCTCACTAATAACTAGGAGAAGCTTTCTGAGATTGCTTTCTGATGTGTGACTTCAACTCACAGAGTTCCACCCTTCCTTCTTGGAACAGTTTGCTACCACTGTTGTCCTGGATTCTGCAAAGTGTTTTGGGGCTCATTGAGGGCTATGGTGAAAAAGCATATCCTCCCATAATACTGGAGAGAAGCTCTCTGAGAAACTGCATTGCCATGTGTGAATGCAATCCACAGAGTACACGTTTCTCCTCAGTGATCAGTTTGCTAACACAGTTTTCTAGAAATCTGCAGTTAGATACTTCATAGCGCAGTGAAGCTTACGGTGACAAAGGAAATTACTCAGTTGAAAACTAGAAAGAAGCTTTCTTAGAAAATTCTTGGTGATGTGTGAATTCATCTCACAGGTTACACTTATGTTTCGTGGGCGTCCATTAACACTGTCTTTGAGGAAACTGAGAAGGGCTTCTTTGGATCGCATTGAGGCCTACGCTGATAAAGGAAATTTCATCCGTTCAAAACGTGAAAGAAGCTTTCTGGAAACTTCTTTCTGATCTGTGAGTTCATCTCACAGACTTTAACTTAAACCTCAGGAGCAGTTTGCTATCACTCTTTTCGTGGAATCTTTAAAGTGATACTTGGGAGCCCATATAGGGCCCATGGTGAAAAAGGAATCTCCTCACATAATAACTAGAGAGAAGCTTTCTAGAGATTGCTTTCTGATGTGTGACTTCATCTCACAGAGTTCCACCCTTCCCTTCTTGGAACAGTTTGCTACACTGTTGTCCTGGATTCTGCAATGATATTTGGGAGCTCCTTGAGGGTATGTGTGAAAAAGCAAATATCCTCCCATAATACTGGAGAGAAGCTCTCTGAGAATGCATTGCCATGTGTGAATGCAACTCACAGAGTTACACGTTTCTCCTCAGTGTCAGTTTGCTACACAGTTTTCTAGAAATCTGCATCATTAGATACTTCATAGCGCAGTGAAGCTTACGGTGACAAAGGAAATATACTCGTTGAAAACTAGAAAGAAGGTTTCTTAGAAACTTCTTGGTGATGTGTGAATTCATCTCACAGAGTTACACTTATGTTTCGTGGAGCAGTCCATTAACACTGTCTTTGAGGAAACTGAGAAGGGCTTCTTTGGATCGCATTGAGGCCTACGCTGATAAAGGAAATTTCATCCGTTCAAAACGTGAAAGAAGCTTTCTGAGAAACTTCTTTCTGATCTGTGAGTTCATCTCACAGACTTATAACTTAAACCTCAGGAAGCAGTTTGCTATCACTCTTTTCGTGGAATCTTTAAAGTGTACTTGGGAGCCCATAATAGGGCCATGTGTGAAAAGGAAATCTCCTCACATAATAACATAGAGGAAGCTTTCTAGAGATTGCTTTCTATGTGTGACTTCACTCACGAGTTCCACCCTTCCCTTCTTGGAACAGTTTTGCTACCACTGTTGTCCTGGATTCTGCAAAGTGATTTTGGGAGCTCATTGAGCTATGGTGAAAAAGCAATATCCTCCCATAATAACTGAGAGAAGCTCTCTGGAACTGCTTGCCATTGTGGAATGCAACTCACAGGTTACCCGTTTCTCTTCAGTGTAGTTTGCTAACACAGTTTTCTAGAAATCTGCAGTTAGATACTTCATAGCGCAGTGAAGCTTCGGTGACAAAGGAATATACTCAGTTGAAAACTAGAAAGAGCTTTCTTAGAAACTTCTTGGTGATGTGTGATTCATCTCACGAGTTACATTATGTTTCGTGGAGCAGTCCATTAACACTGTCTTTGAGGAACTGAGAAGGGCTTCTTTGGATCGCATTGAGGCCTACGCTGATAAAGGAAATTTCATCCGTTCAAAACGTGAAAGAAGCTTTCTGAGACACTTCTTTCGATCTGTGAGTTCATCTCACCGACTTATAACTTAAACCTCAGGAAGCAGTTTGCTATCACTCTTTTCGTGGAATCTTTAAAGTGATACTTGGGAGCCCATATAGGGGCCCATGGTGAAAAAGGAAATCTCCTCACATAATAACTAGAGAGAAGCTTTCTAGAGATTGCTTTCTGATGTGTGACTTCATCTCACAGAGTTCCACCCTTCCCTTCTTGAACAGTTTGCTACACTGTTGTCCTGGATTCTGCAAAGTGATATTTGGGAGCTCCTTGAGGCTATGGTGAAAAAGCAAATATCCTCCCCATAAAACTGGAGAGAAGCTCTCTGAGAAACTGCATTGCATGTGTGAATGCAACTCACAGAGTTACACGTTTCTCCTCATGATCAGTTTGCTAACACAGTTTTCTAGAAATCTGCAGTTAGATATTCATAGCGCAGTGAGCTTACGTGACAAAGGAAATATATCAGTTGAACTAGAAAGAAGCTTTCTTAGAACTTCTTGGTGATGTGTGAATTCATCTCACAGGTTACACTTATGTTTCGTGGAGCAGTCCATTAACACTGTCTTTGAGGAAACTGAGAAGGGCTCTTGTGATCGCATTGGCCTACGGTGATAAAGGAAATTTCATCCGTTCAAACGTGAAAGAAGCTTTCTGAGAACTTCTTTCTGATCTGTGTTCATCTCACAGACTTATAACTTAAACCTCAGAAGCAGTTTGCTATCACTTTTTCGTGGAATCTTTAAAGTGATACTTGGGAGCCCAAATAGGGCCCATGGTGAAAAAGGAAATCTCCTCACTAATAACTAGGAGAAGCTTTCTAGAGATTGCTTTCTGAGGTTGACTTCATCTCACAGAGTTCCACCCTTCCTCTTGGAACAGTTTGCTACCACTTGTGTCCTGGATTCTGCAAAGTGATATTTGGGGCTCATTGAGGCTATGGTGAAAAAGCAAATATCCTCCCATAATAACTGGGAGAAGCTCTCTGAGAAACTGCATTGCCATTTGTGAATGCAACTCACGAGTTACACGTTTCTCTTCAGTGATCAGTTTGCTAACAACGTTTTCTAGAAATCTGCAATTAGTATTCATAGCCGTGAAGCTTACGGTGACAAAGGAAATATACTCAGTTGAAAAATAGAAAGAAGCTTTCTTAGAAACTTCTTGGTGATGTGTGAATTCATCTCACAGAGTACACTTATGTTTCGTGGAGCAGTCCATTAACACTGTCTTTGAGGAAACTGAAAGGCTTCTTTGGATCGCATTGAGGCCCGCTGATAAAGGAAATTTCATCCGTTCAAAACGTGAAAGAAGCTTTCTGAGAAACTTCTTTCTGATCTGTGAGTTCATCTCACAGACTTATAACTTAAACCTCAGGAAGCAGTTTGCTATCACTCTTTTCGTGGAATCTTTAAGTGATACTTGGGGCCCAAATAGGGGCCCATGGTGAAAGAAATCTCCTCACATAATAACTAGAGAGAAGCTTTCTAGAGATTGTTTCTGATGTGTGACTTCATCTCACAGAGTTCCACCCTTCCCTTCTTGGAACAGTTTGCTACCACTGTTGTCCGGATTCTGCAAAGTGATATTTGGGAGCTCATTGAGGGCTATGTGGTGAAAAAGCAAATATCCTCCCATAATAACTGGAGAGGCTCTCTGAGAAACTGCATTATTTTGAATGCAACTACAGAGTTACACGTTCTCCTCCGTGATCAGTTGCTAACAAAGTTTTCTAGAAATCTGCAGTTAGTACTTCATAGCGCCGTGAAGCTTACGTGTACAAAGAAATATACTCAGTTGAAAACTAGAAGAAGCTTTCTTAGAAACTTCTTGGTGATGTGTGAATTCATCTCCAAAGTTACACTTATGTTTCGTGGGCAGTCCATTAACACTGTCTTTGAGGAAACTGAGAAGGCTTCTTTGATCGCATTGAGGCCTACGCTGATAAAGGAAATTTCATCCGTTCAAAACGTGAAAGAAGCTTTCTGAGAAACTTCTTTCTGATCTGTGAGTTCATCTCACAGACTTTAAACTTAAACTCAGGAAGCAGTTTGCTATCACTTTTCGTGGATCTTTAAAGTGTACTTGGGAGCCCATAGGGGCCCATGGTGAAAAAGGAAATCTCCTCACATAATAACTAGAGAGAAGCTTTCTAGAGATTCTTTCTGATGTTGACTTCATCTCACAGAGTTCCACCCTTCCCTTCTTGGAACAGTTTGCTAACACTGTTGTCCTGGATTCTGCAAAGTGATATTTGGGAGCTCATTGAGGGCTATGTGAAAAAGCAAATATCCTCCCATAATAACTGGAGAGAAGCTCTCTGAGAAACTGCATTGCCATTTGTGAATGCAACTCACAGGTTACACGTTTCTCCTCAGTGATCAGTTTGCTAACACAGTTTTCTAGAAATCTGCAGTTTACTTCATGCGCAGTGAAGCTTACGGTGACAAAGGAAATATACTCAGTTGAAACTAGAAAGAAGCTTTCTTAGAAATTCTTGGTGATGTGTGAATTCATCTCACAGAGTTACCTTGTTTCGTGGAGCAGTCCATTAACACTGTCTTTGAGGAAACTGAGAGGGCTTCTTTGGATCGCATTGAGGCCTACGCTGATAAAGGAAATTTCATCCGTTCAAAACGTGAAAGAAGCTTTCTGAGAAACTTCTTTCTGATCTGTGAGTTCATTCACAGACTTATAACTTAAACCTCGGGAGCAGTTTGCTATCACTCTTTTCGTGGAATCTTTAAGTGATACTTGGGAGCCATAAAGGGGCCTGGTGAAAAAGGAAATCTCCTCCAATAATACTAGAGAGAAGCTTTCTAGAGATTGCTTTCTGTGTGTGACTTCAACTCACAGAGTTCCACCCTTCCCTTCTTGGAACAGTTTGCTACCACTGTTGTCCTGGATTCTGCAAAGTGATATTTGGGAGCTCATTGAGGGCTATGGTGAAAAGCAATATCCTCCCATAATACGGAGAGAAGCTCTCTGAGAAACTGCATTGCCATGTGTGAATGCAACTCCAGAGTTACACGTTTCTCTTCAGTGATCAGTTTGCTAACACAGTTTTCTAGAAATCTGCAGTTAGATACTTCATAGCGCAGTGAAGCTTACGGTGACAAAGGAAATATACTCAGTTGAAAACGAAAGAAGCTTTCTTAGAAACTTCTTGGTGATGTGTGAATTCATCTCACAGAGTTACACTTATGTTTCGTGGGCGTCCATTAACACTGTCTTTTGAGGAAACTGGAAGGGCTTCTTTGGATCGCATTGAGGCCTACGCTGATAAAGGAATTTCATCCGTTCAAAACGTAAGAAGCTTTCTGAGACACTTCTTTCTGATCTGTGAGTTCATCTCACAGACTTATAACTTAACCTAGGAAGCAGTTTGCTATCACTCTTTTCGTGGAATCTTTAAATGATACTTGGGAGCCCATAATAGGGGCCCATGGTGAAAAAGGAAATCTCCTCACATAATAACTGAGAGAAGCTTTCTAGAGATTGCTTCTGATGTGTGACTTCATCTCACAGAGTTCCACCCTTCCCTTCTTGGAACAGTTTGCTACCCTGTTGTCTGGATTCTGCAAAGTGTATTTGGGAGTCATTGAGGGCTATGGTGAAAAAGCAATATCCTCCAATAACTGGAGAGAAGCTCTGAGAAACTGCATTGCCATGTGTGGATGCAACTCACAGAGTTACACGTTTCTCCTCAGTGATCAGTTTGCTAACAAGTTCGAAATCTGCAGTTAGATACTTCTATCGACCGTGAAGCTTACGGTGACAAAGGAAATATAATCTGTTGAAACTAGAAAGAAGCTTTCTTAGAAACTTTGTGATGTGTGAATTCATCTCACAGAGTTCACTTATGTTTCGTGGAGCAGTCCATTACACTGTCTTTGAGGAAACTGAGAAGGGCTTCTTTGGATCGCATTGAGGCCTCGCTGATAAAGGAAATTTCATCCGTTCAAAACGTGAAAGAAGCTTTCTGGAACTTCTTTCTGATCTGTGAGTTCATCTCACAGACTTATAACTTAAACCTCCGGAGCAGTTTGCTATCACTCTTTTCGTGGAATCTTTAAAGTGTACTTGGGAGCCCAAATGGGCCCATGGTGAAAAAGGAAATCTCCTCACATAATAACTAGAGAGAGCTTTCTAGAGATTGCTTTCTGAGTGTTGACTTCATCTCACAGAGTTTACCCTTCCCTTCTTGGAACAGTTTGCTACCACTGTTGTCCTGGATTCTGCAAAGTGATATTTGGGAGCTCATTGAGGGTATGGTGAAAAAGCAATATCCTCCCATAATAACTGGAGAGAGCTCTCTGAGAAACTGCATTGCCATGTGTGAATGCAACTCACAGAGTTACACGTTTCTCTTCAGTGATCAGTTTGCTAACACAGTTTTCTAGAAATCTGCATTAGTATTCATAGCGCAGTGAAGCTTCGGTACAAAGGATATACTCAGTTGAAAACTAGAAAGAAGGTTTTTAGACTTCTTGGTGAGTGTTGAATTCTCTCACAGATACACTTATGTTTCGTGGAGCAGTCCATTAACACTGTCTTTGAGGAAACTGAGAAGGGCTTCTTTGATCGCATTGAGGCCTACGCTGATAAGGAAATTTCATCCGTTCAAAACGTGAAAGAAGCTTTCTGAGAAACTTCTTTCTGATCTGTGAGTTCATCTCACAGACTTATACTTAAACCTCAGGAAGCAGTTTGCTATCACTCTTTTCGTGGATCTTTAGTGATACTTGGGAGCCCATAATAGGCCCATGGTGAAAAAGGATCTCCTCACATAATAACTAGAGAGAAGCTTTCTAGAGATTGCTTTCTGATGGTGACTTCATCTCACAGAGTTCCACCCTTCCCTTCTTGGACAGTTTGCAACACTGTTGTCCTGGATTCTGCAAGTGATTTTGGGAGCTCATTGAGGGCTATGGTGAAAAAGCAATATCCTCCCATAATACTGGAGGAAGCTCTCTGAGAAACTGCATTGCCATTGTGAATGCAACTCACAGAGTTACACGTTCTCCTCAGTGATCAGTTTGCTAACACAGTTTTCTAGAAATCTGCAGTTAGATACTTCATAGCGCAGTGAAGCTTACGGTGACAAAGGAAAAATTACTCGTTGAAACTAGAAGAAGCTTTCTTAGAAACTTCTTGGTGAGTGTGATTCATCTCACAGAGTTACACTTATGTTTCGTGGAGCAGTCCATTAACACTGTCTTTGAGGAAACTGAGAAGGGCTTCTTTGGATCGCATGAGGCCTACCGCTGATAAGGAAATTTCATCCGTAAAACGTGAAAGAAGCTTTCTGAGAAACTTCTTTCTGATCTGTGAGTTCATCTCACAGACTTATAACTTAAACCTCAGGAAGCAGTTTGCTATCACTCTTTTCGTGGAATCTTTAAAGTGATACTTGGGAGCCCATAATAGGGGCCCATGGTGAAAGGAAATCTCCTCACATATAACTAAGAGAAGCTTTCTAGAGATTGCTTTCTGAGTGTGGACTTCATCTCACAGAGTTCCACCCTTCCCTTCTTGGAACAGTTTGCTTCCACTGTTGTCCTGGATTCTGCAAGTGATATTTGGGAGCTCATTGAGGGCTTGGTGAAAGCAATATCCTCCCATAATAACTGGAGAGAAGCTCTCTGAGAAACTGCATTGCCATTGTGAATGCAACTCACAGAGTTACCGTTCTCTCAGTGATCAGTTTGCTAACAAAGTTTTCTAGAAATCTGCCGTTAGTACTTCATAGCGCAGTGAAGCTTAGTGACAAAGGAATATACTCAGTTGAAAACTAGAAAGAAGTTTCTTAGAAACTTCTTGGTGATGTGTGAATTCATCTCACAGAGTTACACTTATGTTTCGTGAGGCAGTCCATTACACATGTCTTTGAGGAAACTGAGAAGGGCTTCTTTGGATCGCTTGAGGCCTACGCTGATAAAGGAATTTCATCCGTTAAAACGTGAAAGAACGTTCTGAGACATTCTTTCTGATCTGTGAGTTCATCTCACAGACTTATAACTTAAAACTCAGGGGCAGTTTGCTATCACTCTTTCGTGGAATCTTTAAAGTGATACTTGGAGCCCATAATAGGGGCCCATGGTGAAAAGGAAATCTCCTCACATAATAACTGAGAGAGAAGCTTTCTAGAGATTGCTTTCTAGTGTGACTTCAACTCACAGAGTTCCACCCTTCCCTTCTTGGAACAGTTTGCTACCACTGTTGTCCTGGATTCTGCAAAGTATATTTGGGAGCTCATTGAGGGCTATGGTGAAAAAGCAATATCCTCCCATAATAACTGGAGAGAAGCTCTCTGAGAAACTGCATTGCCATGTGTGAATGCAACTCACAGGTTACACGTTTCTCTTCAGTGATCAGTTTGCTAACACAGTTTTCTAGAAATCTGCAGTTAGATTACTTAGCGCAGTGGCTTACGTGACAAAGGAATATACTCAGTTGAAAACTAGAAGAAGCTTTCTTAGAAACTTCTTGGGTGTGTGAATTCATCTCACAGAGTTACACTTATGTTTCGTGGAGCAGTCCTTAACATGTCTTTGAGGAAACTGAGAAGGGCTTCTTTGGATCGCATTGAGGCCTACGCTGTAAGGAAATTTCATCCGTTCAAAACGTGAAAGAAGCTTCTGAGAAACTTCTTTCTGATCTGTGAGTTCATCTCACGACTTATAACTTAAACCTCAGGAAGCAGTTTGCTATCACTCTTTTCGTGGAATCTTTAAAGTGATACTTGGGAGCCCAAATAGGGGCCCATGGTGAAAAAGGAATCTCCTCACTAATAACTAGAGAGAAGCTTCTAGGATTGCTTTCTGTGTGAATTCATCTCACAGAGTTCCACCCTTCCCTCTTGGAACAGTTTGCTCCACTGTTGTCCTGGATTCTGCAAAGTGATATTTGGGAGCTCATTGAGGGCTATGGTGAAAAAGCAATATCCTCCCATAATAACTGGAGAGAAGTCTCTGAGAAACTGCATTGCCATGTGTGATGCAACTCACAGAGTTACACGTTTCTCTTCAGTGATCAGTTTGCTAACACAGTTTTCTGAAAATCTGCCGTTAGATACTTCATAGCGCAGTGAAGCTTACGGTGACAAAGGAAATATACTCAGTTGAAAACTAGAAAGAAGCTTTCTTAGAAACTTCTTTGTGATGTGTGAATTCATCTCACGAGTTACACTTATGTTTCGTGGAGCAGTCCATTAACACTGTCTTTGAGGAAACTGAGAAGGGCTTCTTTGGATCGCATTGGCCTACGCTGATAAAGGATTTCATCCGTTCAAAACGTGAAAGAAGCTTTCTGAAACTTCTTTTGATCTGTGAGTTCATCTCACAGACTTATAACTTAACCCTAGGAAGCGTTTGCTATCACTCTTTTCGTGGATCTTTAAAGTGATACTTGGGAGCCCAATAGGGGCCCATGTGAGTGAAAAAGGAAATCTCCTCACATAATAACTAGAGAGAACTTTCTAGAGATTGCTTTCTGATGTGTGACTTCATCTCACAGAGTTCCACCCTTCCCTTCTTGGACAGTTTGCTACACTGTTGTCCTGGATTCTGCAAAGTGATATTTGGGAGTCATTGAGGGCTATGGTGAAAAGCAAATATCCTCCCATAATAACTGGAGAGAAGCTCTCTGAGAAACTGCATTGCCATTGTGGAATGCAACTCACAGAGTTACACGTTTCTCTCAGTGATCAGTTTGCTAACAAGTTTTCTAGAAATCTGCAGTTAGATACTTCATAGCGCAGTGAAGCTTACGGTGACAAGGAATAATCTGTTGAAAACTAGAAAGAAGCTTTCTTAGAAACTTCTTGGTGATGTGTGAATTCATCTCACAGAGTTACACTTATGTTTCGTGGAGCAGTCCATTAACACTGTCTTTGAGGAAACTGAGAAGGGCTTCTTTGGATCGCATTGAGGCCTACGGTGATAAAGGAAATTTCATCCGTTCAAAACGTGAAAGAAGCTTTCTGAGAAACTTCTTTCTTGATCTGTGTTCATCTCACAGACTTATAACTTAAACCTCCGGAAGCAGTTTGCTATCACTCTTTCGTGGAATCTTTAAGTGATACTTGGGAGCCCATAATAGGGGCCCATGGTGAAAAAGGAAATCTCCTCACATAATAACTAGAGAGAAGCTTTCTAGAGATTGCTTTCTGATGTGTGACTTCATCTCACGAGTTCCACCCTTCCCTTCTTGGAACAGTTTGCTAACACTGTTGTCCTGGATTCTGCAAAGTGATATTTGGGAGCTCATTGAGGGCTATGGTGAAAAAGCATATCCTCCCCTAATAACTGGAGAGAACTCTCTGAGAAACTGCATTGCCATGTGTGAATGCAACCTACACGAGTTACACGTTTCTCTTCAGTGATCAGTTTGCTAACACAGTTTTAGAAATCTGCAGTTAGATACTTCATAGCGCAGTGAAGCTTACGGTGACAAAGGAAATATACTCCGTTGAAAACTAGAAAGAAGCTTTCTTAGAAACTTCTTGGTGATGTGTGATTCATCTCACAGAGTTACATTATGTTTCGTGGAGCAGTCCATACACTGTCTTTGAGGAAACTGAGAAGGGCTTCTTTGGATGCACTTGAGGCCTACGCTGATAAAGGAAATTTCATCCGTTCAAACGTGAAAGAAGCTTTCTGAGACACTTCTTTCTTATCTGGTGAGTTCATCTCAAGACTTATAACTTAAACCTCAGGAAGCAGTTTGCTATCACTCTTTTGTGGAATCTTTAAAGTGATACTTGGGAGCCCAATAGGGGCCCATGGTGAAAAAGGAAATCTCCTCACATAATAACTAGGAGAAGCTTCTTGAGAGTTGCTTTCTGATGTGTGACTTCAACTCACAGAGTTCCACCCTTCCCTTCTTGGAACAGTTTGCTAACACTGTTGTCTGGATTCTGCAAGTGTATTTGGGAGCTCTTGAGGGCTATGTGAAAAAGCCGATATCCTCCCATAAACTGAGAGAGAAGCTCTCTGAGAACTGCATTGCCATGTTTGAATGCAACTCACAGGTTACAGTTTCTCTTCAGTGATCAGTTTGCTAAACACATTCTTCAA
>NC_044565.1:32855170-32864110 GCF_007565055.1 Rhinopithecus roxellana
CTCACAGAGTTACAACCTCTGCCTTAAGAAGCAGTTTGCTAACACTTTTTGGTGGAATCTGCAAAGTGATATTTGGGAGCCTATTGAGGCCCATGGTGATAAAGGAATTATCCTCACATAATAACTAAGGAGAAGCTTTCTGAGAAACTGCATTGCCATGTGTGAATGCAACTCACAGAGTTACACGTTTCTCTTCAGTGATCAGTTTGTTAGCACAGTTTTCTGGAAATCTGCAATTAGATACTTCATAGCGCAATGAACATTACAGTGACAAAGGAAATTTCCACAGATGAAAACTAGAAAGAAGCTTTCTTAGAAACTTCTTGGTGATGTGTGAATTCATCTCACAGAGTTACACTTATGTTTCGTGGAGCAGTCCATTAACACTGTCTTTGGGAATCTGAGAAGGGCTTCTTTGGATCACATTGAGGCCTACGCTGATAAAGGAAATTTCATCCGTTCAAAACGCGAAAGAAGCTTTCTGAGAAACTTCTTTCTGATCTGTGAGTTCATCTCACAGAGTTACAACCTCTGCCTCAAGAAGCAGTTTGCTAACACTCTTTTTGGAATCTGCAAAGTGATATTTGGGAGCCTATTGGGGCCCATGGTGATAAAGGAATATCCTCACATAATAACTAAGAGAAGC
Organism: Rhinopithecus roxellana; assembly: GCF_007565055.1. Taxonomy (NCBI): domain Eukaryota; kingdom Metazoa; phylum Chordata; class Mammalia; order Primates; family Cercopithecidae; genus Rhinopithecus; species Rhinopithecus roxellana. The sequence continues at coordinate 32,855,817 of NC_044565.1, forward strand.
TTTCTGAGAAACTGCATTGCCATGTGTGAATGCAACTCACAGAGTTACACGTTTCTCTTCAGTGATCAGTTTGTTAGCACAGTTTTCTGGAAATCTGCAATTAGATACTTCATAGCGCAATGAACATTACAGTGACAAAGGAAATTTCCACAGATGAAAACTAGAAAGAAGCTTTCTTAGAAACTTCTTGGTGATGTGTGAATTCATCTCACAGAGTTACACTTATGTTTCGTGGAGCAGTCCATTAACACTGTCTTTGGGGAACTGAGAAGGGCTTCTTTGGATCACATTGAGGCCTACGCTGATAAAGGAAATTTCATCCGTTCAAAACGTGAAAGAAGCTTTTGAGAAATCTTTCTGATCTGTGAGTTCATCTCACAGAGTTACAACCTCTGCCTTAAGAAGCAGTTTGCTAACACTTTTTGGTGGAATCTGCAAAGTGATATTTGGGAGCCTATTGAGGCCCATGGTGATAAAGGAATATCCTCACATAATAACTAAAGAGAAGCTTTGTGAGAAACTGCATTGCCATGTGTGAATGCAACTCACAGAGTTACACGTTTCTCTTCAGTGACAGTTTGTTAGCACAGTTTTCTGGAAATCTGCAATTAGATACTTCATAGCGCAATGAACATTACAGTGACAAAGGAAATTTCCACAGATGAAAACTAGAAAGAAGCTTCTTAGAAACTTTTGGTGATGTGTGAATTCATCTCACAGAGTTACACTATGTTTCGTGGAGCAGTCCATTAACACTGTCTTTGGGAAACTGAGAAGGGCTTCTTGGATCACATTGAGGCCTACGCTGATAAAGGAAATTTCATCCGTTCAAACGTGAAAGAAGCTTTTTGAGAAAGTTGTTTCTGATCTGTGAGTTCATCTCACAGAGTTACAACCTCTGCCTTAAGAAGCAGTTTGCTAACACTTTTTGGTGGAATCTGCAAAGTGATTTGGGAGCCTATTGAGGCCCATGGTGATAAAGGAATATCCTCACATAATAACTAAGAGAAGCTTTCTGAGAAACTGCATTGCCATGTGTGAATGCAACTCACAGAGTACACGTTCTCTTCAGTGATCAGTTTGTTAGCACAGTTTTCTGGAAATCTGCAATTAGATACTTCACAGCGCAATGAACATTACAGTGACAAAGGAAATTTCCACAGATGAAAACTAGAAAGAAGCTTTCTTAGAAACTCTTGGTGATGTGTGAATTCATCTCACAGAGTTACACTTATGTTTCGTGGAGCAGTCCATTAACACTGTCTTGGGGAAACTGAGAAGGGCTTCTTTGGATCACATTGAGGCCTACGCTGAGAAAGAAATTTCATCCGTTCAAAACGTGAAAGAAGCTTTTTGAGAAAGTTGTTTCTGATCTGTGAGTTCATCTCACAGAGTTACAACCTCTGCCTTAAGAAGCAGTTTGCTAACACTTTTTGGTGGAATCTGCAAGGATATTTGGGAGCCTATTGAGGCCCCATGGTGATAAAGGATTATCCTCACATAATAACTAAGGAGAAGCTTGTGAGAAACTGCATTGCCATGTGTGAATGCAACTCACAGAGTTACGCCAGTGTTTTTTGGGGCCGTTCTTAGGACTGTTTCCGTGGATTCCGAGAAGTGATATTTCAGATAGCTTTGAAGAATAGAAGGAGAAAACTAATATCTCCAAGAGAAAGCGGAACCAAGCTTTCTGCGAACTGCTTTGTGATTAGTGAATTCATTTCACAGTGTTCTATCACCCTTTCTCGGGGGAGTTTCCTAGCACTCATTTTGAGGAATCTCTGTGATGTCTTGGATATCGTTGAATCGCATGCTGAATAGGAACTATCTCAGAGACAGCTGCAGAGAAGCCTTCTCAGAAACTTCTTTGTTGTGGTGAATTCAGCCCACAGATGTCCATCATTGTTTCCACTGAGAAACTTGCTAGCAGAGTTTTCGCAGAATCTGCAATAGGACACACGGTGGCGCTCCAAGACCACAAATAACCTCGTCTACTAAAGTGGGAAGCTTTCTGAGAAACCGCTTTGTGATGTGTGAATTCAACTCACTAAGTTGCAGCTTTTTTCGTGGGGCCGTGGCCTAGCCCTATTTGTGTGGAATCTGAGAACAGATATTCCCGATCCCTTTGAAAACAATGGGGCCAATGGAAACATCTTCCAATAAAAATGAGAAAGAAAGCTTTCTGAGAAACTTTTTCTGATCTGTGAGTTCATCTCACAGAGTTACCACCTCTGCCCAAAGAAGCAGATGGCTAACACTCTGTTCGTGTAATCTGCAAAATGATATTTGGGAGCCTATTGGGGCCCATGGTGATAAAGGAATTATCCTCACATAATAACTAAAGAGAAGCTTTCTGAGAAACTGCATTGCCATGTGTGAATGCAACTCACAGAGTTACACGTTCTCTTCAGTGATCAGTTTGTTAGCACAGTTTTCTGGAAATCTGCAATTAGATACTTCACAGCGCAATGAACATTACAGTGACAAAGTAAATTTCCAACAGATGAAAACTAGAAGAAGCTTTCTTAGAAACTTCTTGGTGATGTGGGAATTCATCTCACAGAGTTACACTTATGTTCGTGAGCAGTCCATTAACACTGTCTTTGGGAAACTGAGAAGGGCTTCTTTGATCACATTGAGGCCTACGCTGATAAGGAAATTTTCATCCGTTCAAAAACGTGAAAGAAGCTTTTGAGAAAGTTGTTTCTGATCTGTGAGTTCATCGCACAGAGTTACAACCTCTGCCTTAAGAAGCAGTTTGCTAACACTTTTTTGGTGGAATCTGCAAAGTGATATTTGGGAGCCTATTGAGGCCATGGTGATAAAGGAATTATCCTCACATAAAACTAAGGAGAAGCTTTGTGAGAAACTGCATTGCCATGTGTGAATGCAACTCACAGAGTTACGCCAGTGTTTTTTGGGGCCGTTTCTTAGGACTGTTTCCGTGGATTCCGAGAAGTGATATTTCAGATAGCTTTGAAGAATAGAAGGAGAAAACTAATATACTCCAAGAGAAAGCGGAACCAAGCTTTCTGCGAAACTGCTTTGTGATATGTGAATTCATTTCACAGTGTTCTATCACCCTTTCTCGGGGAGTTTTCCTAGCACTCATTTTGAGGAATCTCAGATGTGATGTCTTGGATATCGTTGAATCGCATGCTGAATAAGGAACTATCCTCAGAGAAACCTGCAGAGAAGCCTTCTCAGAAACTTCTTTGTTGTGGGTGAATTCAAGCCCAACAGATGTCCATCATTGTTTCCACTGAGAAACTTGCTAGCAGAGTTTTCGCAGAATCTGCAATAGGACACACGGTGGCGCTCCAAGACCACAAATAACCTCGTCTTACTAAAGTGGGAAGCTTCTGAGAAACCGCTTGTGATGTGTGAATTCAACTCACTAAGTTGCAGCTTGTATTTCGTGGGCCGTGGCCTAGCCCTATTTGTGTGGAATCTGAGAACAGATATTCCCGATCCCTTGAAAACAATGGGGCCAATGGAAACATCTTCCAATAAATGAGAAAGAAGCTTTCTGAGAAACTCTTTCTGATCTGTGAGTTCATCTCACAGAGTTACCACCTCTGCCAAAGAGCAGATGGCTAACACTCTGTTCGTGTAATCGCAAAATGATATTTGGGAGGCCTATTGGGGCCCATGGTTGATAAAGGAATTATCCTCACATAATAACTAAAGGAGAAGCTTTCTGAGAAACCTGCATTGCCATGTGTGAATGCAACTCACAGAGTTATACGTTTTCTCTTCAGTGATCAGTTGTTAGCACAGTTTTCTGGAACATCTGCAATTAGATACTTCACAGCGCAATGAACATTACAGTGACAAAGGAAATGTCCACAGATGAAAACTAGAAAGAAGCTTTCTTAGAAACTTCTTGGTGATGTGTGAATTCATCTCACAGAGTTAGCACTTATGTTTCGTGGAGCAGTCCATTAACACTGTCTTTGGGGTATCTGAGAAGGGCTTCTTTGGATCACATTGAGGCCTACGCTGATAAAGGAAATTTCATCCGTTCAAAACGTGAAAGAAGCTTTCTGAGAAACTTCTTTCTGATCTGTGAGTTCATCTCACAGAGTTACAACCTCTGCCTTAAAGAAGCAGTTTGCTAACACTTTTTTTGGTGGAATCTGCAAAGTGATATTTGGGAGCCTATTGAGGCCCATGGTGATAAAGGAATTATCCTCACATAATAACTAAGGAGAAGCTTTCTGAGAAACTGCATTGCCATGTGTGAATGCAACTCACAGAGTTACACGTTTCTCTTCAGTGATCAGTTTGTTTAGCACAGTTTTCTGGAAATCTGCAATTAGATACTTCACAGCGCAATGAAACATTACAGTGACAAAGTAAATTTCCACAGATGAAAACTAGAAGAAGCTTTCTTAGAAACTTCTTGGTGATGTGTGAATTCATCTCACCAGAGTTACACTTATGTTTCGTGGAGCAAGTCCATTAAAACTGTCTTTGGGGAAACTGAGAAGGGCTTCTTTGGATCACATTGAGGCCTACGCTGAGAAAGGAAATTTCATCCGTTCAAAACGTGAAAGAAGCTTTCTGAGAAACTTCTTTCTGATCTGTGAGTTCATCTCACAGAGTTACAACCTCTGCCTTAAGAAGCAGTTGCTAAACCACTTTTTTGGTGAATCTGCAAAGTGATATTTGGGAGCCTATTGAGTCCCCATGGTGATAAAGGAATTATCCTCAACATAATAACTAAGAGAAGCTTTCTGAGAAACTGCATTCCATTGTGAATGCAACTCACAGAGTTACACGTTTCTCTTCAGTGATCAGTTTGTTAGACACAGTTTTATGGAAATCTGCAATTAGATACTTCATCAGCGCAATGAACATTACAGTGACAAAGGAAATTTCCACAGATGAAAACTAGAAAGAAGCTTTCTTAGAAACTTCTTGGTGATGTGTGAATTCATCTCACAGAGTTACACTTATGTTTCGTGGAGCAAGTCCATTAACACTGTCTTTGGGGAAACTGAGAAGGGCTTCTTTGGATCACATTGAGGCCTACGCTGATAAAGGAAATTTCATCCGTTCAAAACGTGAAAGAAGCTTTCTGAGAAACTTCTTTCTGATCTGTGAGTTCATCTCACAGAGTTACAACCTCTGCCTCAAGAAGCAGTTTGCTAACACTTTTTGCTTGGAATCTGCAAAGGATATTTGGGGAGCCTATTGGGGCCCATGGTGATAAAGGAATTATCCTCACATAATAACTAAAGAGAAGCTTTGTGAGAAACTGCATTGCCATGTGTGAATGCACTCACAGAGTTACGCCAGTGTTTTTTGGGGCCGTTTCTTAGGACTGTTTCCGTGGATTCCGAGAAGTTGATATTTCAGATAGCTTTGAAGAATAGAAGGAGAAACTAATATACTCCAAGAGAAAGCGGAACCAAGCTTTTCTGCGAAACTGCTTTGTGATATGTTGAATTCATTTCACAGTGTTCTATCACCCTTTCTCGGGGGAGTTTCCTAGCACTCATTTGAGGAATCTCAGATGTGATGTCTTGGATATCGTTGAATCGCATGCTGAATAAGGAACTATCCTCAGAGAAACCTGCAGAGAAGCCTTCTCAGAAACTTCTTTGTTGTGGGTGAATTCAGCCCACAGATGTCCATCATTGTTTCCACTGAGAAACTTGCTAGCAGAGTTTTCGCAGAATCTGCAATAGGACACACGGTGGCGCTCCAAGACCACAAATAACCTCGTCTTACTAAAGTGGGAAGCTTTCTGAGAAACCGCTTTGTGATGTGTGAATTCAACTCACTAAGTTGCAGCTGTATTTCGTGGGGCCGTGGCCTAGCCCTATTTGTGTGGAATCTGAGAACAGATATTCCCGATCCCTTTGAAAACAATGGGGCCAATGGAAACATCTTCCAATAAAAATGAGAAAGAAGCTTTCTGAGAAACTTCTTTCTGATCTGTGAGTTCATCTCACAGAGTTACCACCTCTGCCCAAGAAGCAGATGGCTAACACTCTGTTCGTGTAATCTGCAAAATGATATTTGGGAGCCTATTGGGGCCCATGGTGATAAAGGAATTATCCTCACATAATAACTAAAGAGAAGCTTTCTGAGAAACTGCATTGCCATGTGTGAATGCAACTCACAGAGTTATACGTTTCTCTTCAGTGATCAGTTTGTTAGCACAGTTTTCTGGAAATCTGCAATTAGATACTTCACAGCGCAATGAACATTACAGTGACAAAGGAAATTCCACAGATGAAAACTAGAAAGAAGCTTTCTTAGAAACTTCTTGGTGATGTGTGAATTCATCTCACAGAGTTACACTTATGTTTCGTGGAGCAGTCCATTAACACTGTCTTTGGGGATCTGAGAAGGGCTTCTTTGGATCACATTGAGGCCTACGCTGATAAAGGAAATTTCATCCGTTCAAAACGTGAAAGAAGCTTTCTGAGAAACTTCTTTCTGATCTGTGAGTTCATCTCACAGAGTTACAACCTCTGCCTCAAGAAGCAGTTTGCTAACACGCTTTTCGTGGAATCTGCAAAGTGATATTGGGAGCCTATTGGGGCCCATGGTGATAAAGCAATATCCTCACATAATAACTAAAGAGAAGCTTTCTGAGAAACTGCATTGCCATGTGTGAATGCAACTCACAGAGTTACACGTTTCTCTTCAGTGATCAGTTTGTTAGCACAGTTTCTGGAAATCTGCAATTAGATACTTCACAGCGCAATGAACATTACAGTGACAAAGGAAATTCCACAGATGAAAACTAGAAAGAAGCTTTCTTAGAAACTTCTTGGTGATGTGTGAATTCATCTCACAGAGTTACACTTATGTTTCGTGGAGCAGTCCATTAACACTGTCTTTGGGGAAACTGAGAAGGGCTTCTTTGGATCACATTGAGGCCTACGCTGATAAAGGAAATTTCATCCGTTCAAAACGTGAAAGAAGCTTTTGAGAAACTTTTTCTGATCTGTGAGTTCATCTCACAGAGTTACAACCTCTGCCTAAGAAGCAGTTTGCTAACACTTTTTGGTGGAATCTGCAAAGTGATATTTGGGAGCCTATTGGGCCCATGGTGATAAAGGAATTATCCTCACATAATAACTAAGAGAAGCTTTGTGAGAAACTGCATTGCCATGTGTGAATGCAACTCACAGAGTTACGCCAGTGTTTTTTGGGGCCGTTTCTTAGGACTGTTTCCGTGGATTCCGAGAAGTGATATTTCAGATAGCTTTGAAGAATAGAAGGAGAAAACTAATATCTCCAAGAGAAAGCGGAACCAAGCTTTCTGCGAAACTGCTTTGTGATATGTGAATTCATTTCACAGTGTTCTATCACCCTTTCTCGGGGGAGTTTCCTAGCACTCATTTTGAGGAATCTCAGATGTGATGTCTTGGATATCGTTGAATCGCATGCTGAATAAGGAACTATCCTCAGAGAAACCTGCAGAGAAGCCTTCTCAGAAACTTCTTTGTTGTGGGTGAATTCAGCCCACAGATGTCCATCATTGTTCCACTGAGAACTTGCTAGCAGAGTTTTCGCAGAATCTGCAATAGGACACACGGTGGCGCTCCAAGACCACAAATAACCTCGTCTTACTAAAGTGGGAAGCTTTCTGAGAAAACCGCTTTGTGATGTGTGAATTCAACTCACTAAGTTGCAGCTGTATTTCGTGGGGCCGTGGCCTAGCCCTATTTGTGTGGAATCTGAGAACAGATATTCCCGATCCCTTTGAAAACAATGGGGCCAATGGAAACATCTTCCAATAAAAATGAGAAAGAAGCTTTCTGAGAAACTTCTTTCTGATCTGTGAGTTCATCTCACAGAGTTACCACCTCTGCCCAAAGAAGCAGATGGCTAACACTCTGTTCGTGTAATCTGCAAAATGATATTTGGGAGCCTATTGGGGCCCATGGTGATAAAGGAATTATCCTCACATAATAACTAAAGAGAAGCTTTCTGAGAAACTGCATTGCCATGTGTGAATGCAACTCACAGAGTTATACGTTTCTCTTCAGTGATCAGTTTGTTAGCACAGTTTTCTGGAAATCTGCAATTAGATACTTCACAGCGCAATGAACATTACAGTGACAAAGGAAATGTCCACAGATGAAAACTAGAAAGAAGCTTTCTTAGAAACTTCTTGGTGATGTGTGAATTCATCTCACAGAGTTACACTTATGTTTCGTGGAGCAGTCCATTAACACTGTCTTTGGGGAATCTGAGAAGGGCTTCTTTGGATCACATTGAGGCCTACGCTGATAAAGGAAATTTCATCCGTTCAAAACGTGAAAGAA